>NW_027490257.1:300000-424360 GCF_050948175.1 Xylocopa sonorina | reverse complement strand
CTCCCCCCATTGAAAAAGAATTTCGGCAATGCCGAAATCTCTGGACTGTGTTTGTCTGAGCGGACAACTGCGGATGGATTACTCCTTTTCCGTGGCTCTCGTCCTGTTCTCGTCCTTGTAGATGCGAATGCTTTGGATTCCGCGGATGCCGCGGATGCTGTGGATTCTGCAGTTTCAGCGGATTCTGCATCTTCTGTGGATTCAGCGGATTCAGCGTATTTTGTTGGTTCTTCGGATTCTGCGTGCGCTGCGGATGATGTGCGCTCTGCGGCCTCTGCGTATGCTGTGGATGCTGCGGATGCTGCGCTGCTGGTGTTCTGGCCTTTTCCCGTGTTGCTACACTGCTGGCACTAGTCACACTTTTAAATGCGTCTTTGGGTTTTGCTTTTACACATAGTTCGTCGTGATTTTCAGTTTTTAGATTAGCGGTGCACTGAACACTGTCACTGGATCTGTCATACGTGCATACGTTCGCTCTCACAGTTCTCGCTTGCAGCCGTTTACAAAGTTTTAACTTATTGGTGTGTACTATCTTATGTCTACCCTTAACGTTAATTTTGGCATTGTTATTATCTAGAATTTCCAAGATTTTATATGGCCCGGTGTATTGAGATTGAAACTTGTGCTTCAATGGCTCTCGTAGCAAATATACCCATTGGCCTGCTTGGAAATTCTGTACATTCAGTTTTTTGTCGTAATAATGCTTAGCTCGGACTTTAGCTCCATCTAAGTTCTTTTTAGCGAGTTCCTGCGAAGTTCGGATCCTATCGCTTAGTTCGTCAAGATAATTGGCGTAAGATTCGTTCTCGGACGTATCTTGAAAAGGAATTGCTGAAGGAGGCCTGGCGATTTTACCATATACGAGCTCGTACGGTGTGTAGCGTGTGCCCTCGTGCGTGCTCGTATTATACGAAAACATTGCAAATGGGAGCCATTTTTCCCAATTATTACGATTGCCGATAAACTGTTTCAAATATTCCGCGAGTACATGATGAGACCGTTCTACAGAGCCATTAGTTTGAGGGTGGAAAGCTGTGGTTTTGAACTGTTGGATTTTAAATCTTTTTGCTATTGTTTTCATGAGTGAGTTAATAAAATTTGACCCTTGGTCCGTAAGGATTCCCTTAGGACATCCGAATTGGCAAATGAAATGTGTGATGAATGCGTCGGCGATATCTACCGCTGTTGTGCGTTTTAAAGGAATGGCTAAGGAATATTTTGTTAGTAGACATTGTATAGTGAGAATGTTAGTAAAGCCGTCTGGTGTTGGAGGTAAGGGACCCATCACGTCCATGGATATTTTTTCAAAAGCGGTGCCGGGAGTGTCCGTCAGTGTCAATGGTTGTCGTGTCTTTACTCGCGTTAATTTTTGTCTCTGGCATTGGTCACAATTATCGATATAAGCTTGTATTTCGGTCTTCATATTGGGCCAGAAATGCCACTCGCGAATTCTAGAATATGTTTTGTTAATTCCCTTGTGGCCTCCGAGTGGGGTGTCGTGGTTTTCGCGAATTATGTCGGTTCTACGTTCCGGTGGTGGAATTTGAATCAAGCCTTGACAAATTGTAATTTGTACGTTTGTTTCGTAGAAAAGATCTAGAAGTATTCTTTTTATTTGAGAGAAAGGTACCGTGTCTATTGAAGCTTGCGAAATACTGAAAGTTTGAATTTGAAGTTCTGTTACGGCGTCATACAGAGATCTTAGTGATTCTAGTAAAATTTCGTTATCGATTGCTTTTCTTTCATGTTCAGTTACAGGAAGAGCGATTTGGAAATAACCGTTATCAGATTTTACTTTAGCTCTTGCTAAAGTGATATGGTCCTTGTGTTGGAAAAATTTTCCTGATTTTTGTAACTCGAGGGCGCCTCTGTCGAAAGGGCGGCCTCCTTTTGTTATAAAACAAACTAGATTATCGCGTCGTGCTGCTATAGAGTCTCTAGTTGTTACGAATACGTGTCGTTGTCGTACGGGTAAGTCGGTGTCGGCGGTCGGTAATTCAGTGGATGGTGTTGGTAAAGTAGATTTTTCTTGTTTCGTCGAAGGATAAGGGGTATTGAGACTCTCGGAAGAGGATGCTGGCGTTGGCGGTGGAGCGGTTGGAACTGAATGTGAGGAGGGTCGTCGGATGTCGAAAAGATCGTTTTCAGAATCAGTGGAATTGGAAATTGGTTGCACGGTTACAGGATTACGAGATAAGGCGTCTGCATTCATATTAACTTTTCCTGGTTTGTAAATGATTTCGTATTCGTATTCCGCCAATTTGAGTCTCCAACGAATTAACCTGCTCGATGGGTCTTTCACTGAGTTCATCCAAACTAGTGGCCTGTGATCGGTAACTAGTTTGAACGTTTTCCCGTAAATGTAAGGCCTAAAGAAGTGAACCGCGTATATAATCGCCAGACATTCCTTTTCAATGGTGGAGTAATTTTTCTCGGCACTATTTAGTAATCTGGATGTATAAGCGATTGGAAGATCCTTTCCTATAGGGCCCTGACTCAATACGGCGCCAATTGCGTCGGCAGATGCATCGGATGTGATTATGAATGGCTTTGTAAAATCAGGATATTGTAAGATCGGAGCTTCGCAGAGCATGTCACGAAGAGTTACGAATGCGTTTTCGTGATCGTTGCGCCAAATGAATTTTGCGTCTTTCTTCAAAAGATTCGTTAACGGTTTTGCGAGTGCAGAGAAATTTGCTATAAAACGACGATAGTAGCCAGCGAGACCGAGAAATTGTTTAATTTGCTTAGGATTTTGTGGTCTCGGAAAGTCCTTTACGGCGCGAACTTTATTCGGATCTGGTTTTACTCCTTTCTCGCTTATTATATGACCAAGATAGTTAACCTCCCGACGCAGAAACTCGCATTTATCTGGTTGCAGTACCAGATTTGCGGCCCGTAATCGCTCCGCGAGTTTATTAAACTTATTTCTATGTTCTTGTAACGAGCTGGCATATATAACGATATCATCGAGGTACACGAACATTTCGTTCCCTTGCAAACCCGTTAGCACGCTGTCCATGAGTCTCTGGAACGTGGCTGGGGCGTTACGCAAGCCAAAGGGCATTCGTTGGAACTCGAAATGTCCGTGTGGTGTCGAAAATGCGGTTTTCGCGGCGTCGGACGGAGACATCGGAATTTGGTGAAAACCACTGGCCAGATCAAACGTACTAAAGTACTTTGAGCTGCCCAGCTGGTCCAGGATTTCCGTAATACAGGGGAGAGGGTACGCATCGGCTACCGATCTTTCGTTCAAAGCGCGATAATCGATTACAACGCGCCACCTCTTGTTCCCTGCAGAATCTGGTTTTTTCGGAACCACCCAGAGCGGGGAATTATACGGTGATTTCGATGGTCTAATTATATCGTCGCTTAGAAGTTGTTCCATCTGTTTCTGGATTTCTTGTTTGTGAACCGGAGGGAATCTGTACTGTTTAACGTTCACGGGTTGGTCATTGACAGTTGGTATGCGGTGTGAAGTTACATTTGTGAAGCCTAATTTGTCGCCGGGTAAGTGGAAAAGATCTTGTGCGTTGGAAATTAAATCTAGGATGTCTGTTTTTTCTTCTTTGTTAAGGTGATCGAGGCGTAAGGCGGATATTATTTCGTTGAACCTACTCTCGGGTTGCGACGCACTCGACTCGCTTCGCGTTATCTCCGGTTTCGGGTTTCGTTTAAGTATATCGGCGTACGAAGTTTTGTTTAGGTTCCCAGCTCTGGGGTTCTTAGAAAAGGTTTTGTTTGTTATATTTTGGTGATTGATATTGACTCGATGGTTTGAATATTTGTTTGAAAAAAAAACGGAGGTTTTTAGAGGTTCGGCATTGATGGATTTGGTATAATTGGATGCGGCGCTTGGTAATTTTTGATCTGGAAGAGTTTGTTGTTCGTTGGAATTTGAAAATAGAGGATACAGCGTAGGATTAGGATTTGGAATTAGACTGGATACGGGAAGTGGATCCACATGTACTTTGGGAATGGGAATCGTTACTTCGCTGTCGGTTGCATTTATTATGCGTGTTACAGCGTATCCTTCTTTGACGCGTACTATAGCGTTGCCGAAATAAACTCCCTCCGCGAGCTCAACTCTGGGGATTATACCCTCATCGACGCTCGAGTTAATTACGCGAACGCGTATACCTGAATTGGTTCGCGGAGGAAGTGTAATATGTTCTATTATATCCCTTGGGGACGCAAATGGTATACGATTGCCGTGCCAAAGGATAAATTTATTTTTAAACGAAATATCCGCGTCCGCGCAGAAGCCTGATCCTAAGATGCCGGCTGTTTTGATAGGAAAATCTGCGCTTACAATATTAAAAGGTATATCGCGTGAAAATATGGATAACGTAACCGTCCCTAAGGTGGCTACGGTGCCATCGGTAATCCCGGTGATTGTTAAACGTTCGGCGCGGTTTATTTGGAGATTTTTCCTAATCGCGTTTTCTTTTATTACATTTATTTCTGCCCCGGTGTCTATCATCATAACGACAGGCTTAATTAGCGATTTCGAATTAATGATGACCGTAGGGACACTCGTTTTTCCGGTTACATTAACTGCGGCTCGAAAATTTACATCTCCTCGATTTCTTCCGTTAGTGCGAGAACGTGACGATTCGATGCGGCCTCGCGTACCGTCTCGCGGCGGGTTGGGAGGCCGTTCGCGTTTCCCTGGTATTGACGGGCGTTATTTTCGATGGCTCTACTAGCTATCGCGTTATTGTGTTGGCGTTTTCGGCACTCATCGATTGTGTGCCCTGGGAATTTGCAATACCTGCAAGTAATTTCGACGCGGTCGCGCGGTGCGTACTGACCGCGCGGAGGTCCCGTTATTTGCGGTCTTGTGTCCTGGACGCGGCGCGAGTCCCTCGGCGGTTCATCGCGAGGGTAAGAGTTATATGGCCGAGGGTTGTTAATAGCCCTACAGTCACGCGTAGTATGATTCCTACTAATGCACTTATGACAAAAGGTTTCTACTCGGCGTTCGTTAGGGACGAATTCGCTACGCGAGCGCGGTGTGACTAATCTTTCCTTGTCGAGTTCGTACCTGCGATAAAGTTCCTTTGCGTGTGCGAACGCGTCGTTGTATGTCTCGTATATTCGGGTATTCATAGATAAGCGGATTTCCGGGATAAGGCCGTCGCAAAAACACCTTAAGGTGAGCGAATCTATCCCCGAGCGCGAACTAATTATTTCGTCCGAATCATAACGTTCGCAGTCAATCGCTGCGTTCCTCAAATCTTTAATTCGGCCGATAAAGTCTAAAATATGTTCCCCGGGTCGCATAAACGTGTTTGCCAACTCGCCACGGTAATGGTCGGTAGATTTCGTTGACCCGAAAGCCGACCGTAGAATTTCAGTTAATTGTCTAATCGAGGTACACGGTTCGTCCTCGACGGCCAGGTAGGCGCGGCCCCGAAGACGGTTAATTATTAGCCGAGTAAGTGAAGGCTCCCCTTCTGGCGAAACTAAGTCCTTTGCTCGTTTACAGGCCCGAATAAATTGGAGCAGTGGAATATTCTTTCCGTCGAATATTGGAACTGTCTCTAGAGCTTCTCGGAACGAAAGTTTGTCTGTTTGCGGCGTTAACGTTTCAGATATGGAGGTAGCAAACGGTTGTGTACGAGGCGTACCGACAGAAATTGTTTCAGCGTTACTTGAACGAGTTGCGCGAAGGGAATCTAATTCTTGCCGTAGTAATTCGATTTGGTTTGTAAGGTTCATAACTGTCTGATCCCTATCTCTATTCGCGGAAGTAGTAGCAATCGGGGTTGTAGGTGCGGCGGCGGCACCGTTTGAAGCGAGCGGTTCATGGAAATCCAAAGTTCGGCGGTGTTCGGTTTCGATAGCGGAATCCTTTTGAGTTTGCAGTCGCGTGCGTTTTATTGGCGTGCGCATAGCCATGGCTGTTCGCGTACCCTATCAGTCGAATTACAGCAGAGTATGCGCGACTATCCCACCGCTGTCACCAATTTTATGTCACGTCCGACGAAATAACTTTTCGTTTATCCGGAGGCTTCACGACACTAGCCTATTTGTTCGAAATTCGGTCCGCGGAAACGCGTTACGACCGGGTTCGACTATTTCAGCTAACGCGACACGGACAAAACACTCGCGATTCGCGGATATTAGGAGTTGGAAATATTACCTTTGCTGATTTCGTTCTCGATACGTTGGTAAAATTCTCGCCGTGGATCGTTGATTGGTATCGACGTAGGTGCTGGCCTGTTGATTGAGGTTGATAATTCAATGAGCTTCCAGCGAAGCGGGAAACTGCGACTCGGATGCGAAGCGGATTCGGTGGAGACTGTAGATATCGCAGCAACCTCGGCTGCGGAAACAGGAGACTCGGCGTTGCTGGAGACTTCGGAGAGATGCTGCTGAGTAGGTGCGGAGACAGGTTGCTGGTACACGGGGATCCGGGATACGTTACCCAAGTATCCACGCACAAGTGAGCGAAGGAAATTCTTCCTACCCGCGCGTCGTGTTCTTCGCGAACCGGAATCACGCCCCATTCACCCAGAGTTTTCTGTACTAACAGACAATGCTCGGAAGGATAAGCGGCGGTCCGCTCTATCGCAACTCTGCAAAGCTGAGTTCTATACTCCTTCGAGGTGATGGGAAGCTACCCAGTTGTATGGAAGAGACACGTGGAAGAATTCGTTGTTACTGTTTGTATTAAGCGCGAGAAGTGGCATTTGATTTAGTAGATATAGGAATTAGTAGATATGGTATTAAACTCAAAAACTAGATGTAGTAAAATAAATGGAATATATTCTAAGTTAAAATTATACAAAGTTGAAATTATTCTAAGTTAGAACTAAGGAAATAGAAATACTAGCGCGTAGCCTAGACCCCACATTGAGGCGGCTAATGGCTCGAGTATAAGAAATGGTACTGGAGGATTCGACTCCTCGGACTGGAATCTCGAAGTAGACTGCCTCTCTGGAGTCGCGTCTCGGACCTCCTCGGTTCGCGAGGCGCTTCGGTCGCGGGCGCTCATAGTGGGGAGCGCGTGGTCCAGCGAGTGGGGACTCGCGGCTCGTGGTGGGGCTAGCTGCGCGTGTCGTTGGCGCAGGCGCGTCTTAATATATAATCATATACCTACGGACTTAGAATTACGTGTGTGTTGTGGTGTGTTACAATATGTGTCATGAGTACTTAGATTTAGGATTATAATACATGTACATAGATGTAATATATGAGTTAAAAATAGTACACAGGGTCTGGCAATGTTGGTTCCCTAAACTGGAACAGTCCCCATTCCGGTGACGGGCTGCGACTTCTTCCCTCTGGACGGAGTCCTCGATGCGAGGGAGGCGGGGATGCTCGTAGGTGCGAGCGAGACAGCGTTGCTCGTTGGTGCGAGCGAGAAAGAGATGTTCCTACGTGCGTGCGAGCGCGTGCACCCGTGCGCGCGCGAACGCTGCTGGTTGCTGAATCTGCAGGCGTGTACGGCAGGTTGCCTGCGTGCAGGGGTTGATGCTGGAGGCGGTGAGGAAGCTGATGGGTGGCAGGCGCTACGCCTGACGTCACACTATGTTTCATGTTAAGATATAATATGGTTTGCGAAGTGTTATGTATTCCTCGTCTACACTTCAAATGAATGTGAATGCGACACTTCCTCGCTAGGAAATAGCGTATGCAGATGTCCGCGTATCGAAGCAATAGAGTTCAAATGCTTCTTAAAACGAGATATTGCATCTCATATCTATGTTTCATGATAAGATATAATATTCATTGCGAAGTGTTATGTATTCCTCGTCTACGATTCAAATGAATGTAAATGCGACACTTCCTTGCAAGGAAATAGCGTTTGCAGATGTCTACGTATCGTAGCAATAGTGCTCTAATGCTTCTTAAAACGCGATATCGCATCTCATTTCTATGTTTCATGGTAAGATATAATATGATTTGCGAAGTGTTATGTATTCCTCGTCTACGATTCAAATGAATGTAAATGCGACACTTCCTTGCAAGGAAATAGCGTTTGCAGATGTCTGCGTATCGTAGCAGTAGAGTTCTAATGCTTCTTAAAACGCGATATCGCATCTCATTTCTATGTTTCATGGTAAGATATAATATGATTTGCGAAGTGTTATGTATTCCTCGTCTACACATCAAATGAATGTAAATGCGACACTTTCTTGCAAGGAAATAGCGTTTGCGGATGTCTGCGTATCGAAGCAATAGAGTTCAAATGCTTCTTAAAACGAGATATTGCATCTCATATCTATGTTTCATGATAAGATATAATATTCATAGCGAAGTGTTATGTATTCCTCGTCTACGATTCAAATGAATGTAAATGCGACACTTCCTTGCAAGGAAATAGCGTTTGCAGATGTCTTCGTATCGTAGCAATAGAGTTCTAATGCTTCTTAAAACGCGATATCGCATCTCATTTCTATGTTTCATGGTAAGATATAATATGATTTGCGAAGTGTTACGTATTCCTCGCCTACACTTCAAATGAATGTAAATGCTACACTTTCTTGCAAGCAAAAAGCGTTTGCGGATGTCCGCGTATCGAAGCAATAGAGTTTAAATGCTTCTTAAAACGAGATATTGCATCTCATATCTATGTTTCATGATAAGATATAATATTCATTGCGAAGTGTTATGTATTCCTCGTCTACGATTCAAATGAATGTAAACGCGACACTTCCTTGCAAGGAAATAGCGTTTGCAGATGTCTACGTATCGTAGCAATAGAGTTCTTATGATTCTTAAAACGCGATATCGCATCACATTTCTATGTTTCATGGTAAGATATAATATGATTTGCGGAGTGTTATGTATTCCTCGTCTACACTTCAAATGAATGTGAATGCGACACTTCCACGCTAGGAAATAGCGCTTGCAGATGTCTACGTATCGTTGCAATGGATTTCTGATGCTTCTTAAAACGCGATATCGCACCTCATTTCTATGTTTCATGGTAAGATATAATATGATTTGCGAAGTGTTATCTATTCCTCGTCTACACTTCAAATGAATGTAAATGCGACACTTCTTTGCAAGGAAATAGCGTTTGCAGATGTCTACGTATCGTTGCAATAGAGTTCTTATGATTCTTAAAACGCTATATCGCATCTCATTTCTATGTTTCATGGTAAGATATAATATGATTTGCGGAGTGTTATGTATTCCTCGTCTACACTTCAAATGAATGTAAATGGGACACTTCCTTGCAAGGAAATAGCGTTTGCTGATGTCTACGTATCGTAGCAATAGAGTTCTTATGATTCTTAAAACGCGCTATCGCATCTCATTTCTATGTTTCATGGTAAGATATAATATGATTTGCGTAGTGTTATGTATTCCTCGTCTACACTTCAAATGAATGTGAATGCGACACTTCCTCGCTAGGAAATAGCGTTTGCAGATGTCTACGTATCGTAGCAATAGAGTTCTAATGCTTCTTAAAACGCGATATCGCATCTCATTTCTATGTTCCATGGTAAGATATAATCTGATTTGCGAAGTGTTTTGTATTCCTCGTCTACACTTCAAATGAATTTAAATGCGACACTTCCTTGCAAGGCAATAGCGTTTGCAGATGTCTACGTATCGAAGCAATAGATTTCAAATGCTTCTTAAAACGAGATATTGCATCTCATATCTATGTTTCATGATAACATATAATATTCATTGCGAAGTGTTATGCATTCCTCGTCTACGATTCAAATGAATGTAAATGCGAAACTTCCTTGCAAGGAAATAGCGATTGCAGATGTCTACGTATCGTAGCAATAGAGTTCTAATGCTTCTTAAAACGCGATATTGCATCTCATTTCTATGTTTCATGGTTAGATATAATATGATTTGCTATGTGTTATGTTTTCCTCGCCTACACTTCAAATGAATGTAAATGCGTCACTTCTTTGCTAGGAAATAGCTTTTGCAAATGTCTACCTATCGTAGCAATGGTGTTCTAATGCTCCTTAAAACGCGATATCGCATCTCATTTCTATGTTTCATGGTAAGATATAATATGATTTGCGAAGTATCATGTATTCCTCGACTACACTTCAAATGAGTGTAAATGCGACACTTCCTTGCAAGGAAATAGCGTTTGCAAATGTCTACGTATCGTAGCAATAGAGTTCTTATGATTCTTAAAACGCAATATCGCATCTCATTTCTATGTTTCATGGTAAGATATTATATGATTTGCGAAGTGTCATGCATTCCTCGTCTACACATCAAATGAATGTAAATGCGACACTTTCTTGCAAGGAAATAGCGCTTGCAGATGTCTACGTATCGTTGCAATGGATTTCTGATGCTTCTTAAAACGCGATATCGCACCTCATTTCTATGTTTCATGGTAAGATATAATATGATTTGCGAAGTGTTATCTATTCCTCGTCTACACTTCAAATGAATGTAAATGCGACACTTCTTTGCAAGGAAATAGCGTTTGCAGATGTCTACGTATCGTTGCAATAGAGTTCTTATGATTCTTAAAACGCTATATCGCATCTCATTTCTATGTTTCATGGTAAGATATAATATGATTTGCGGAGTGTTATGTATTCCTCGTCTACACTTCAAATGAATGTAAATGCGACACTTCTTTGCTAGGAAATAGCTTTTGCAAATGTCTACCTATCGTAGCAATAGTGCTCTAATGCTTCTTAAAACGCGATATCGCATCTCATTTCTATGTTTCATGGTAAGATATAATATGATTTGCGCAGTATCATGTATTCCTCGTCTACACTTCAAATGAATGAAAATGCGACACTTCCTTGCAAGGAAATAGCGTTTGCAAATGTCTACCTATCGTAGCAATAGAGTTCTAATACGTCTTAAAACGCGATATTGCATCTCATATCTATGTTTCATGATAACATATAATATTCATTGCGAAGTGTTATGCATTCCTCGTCTACGATTCAAATGAATGTAAATGCGAAACTTCCTTGCAAGGAAATAGCGATTGCAGATGTCTACGTATCGTAGCAATAGAGTTCTAATGCTTCTTAAAACGCGATATTGCATCTCATTTCTATGTTTCATGGTAAGATATAATATGATTTGCGGAGTGGTATGTATTCCTCGTATACACATCAAATGAATGTAAATGCGACACTTCCTTGCAAGGAAATAGCGTTTGCAGATGTCTACGTATCGTAGCAATAGAGTTCTTATGATTCTTAAAACGCGATATCGCATCTCATTTCTATGTTTCATGGTAAGGTATAATATGATTTGCGAAGTGTTATGCATTCCTCGTCTACGATTCAAATGAATGTAAATGCGTCACTTCCTTGCAAGGAAATAGCGTTTGCAGATGTCTACGTATCGTAGCAATGGAGTTCTAATGCTTCTTAAAACGCGATATCGCATCTCATTTCTATGTTCCATGGTAAGATATAATATGATTTGCGAAGTGTTTTGTATTCCTCGTCTACACTTCAAATGAATGTAAATGCGACACTTCCTTGCAAGGAAATAGCGTTTGCAGATGTCTACGTATCGTAGCAATAGAGTTCTTATGATTCTTAAAACTCGATATCGCATCTCATTACTATGTTTCATGGTAAGATATAATATTCATTACGAAGTGTTATGCATTCCTCGTCTACGATTCAAATGAATGTAAATGCGACACTTCTTTGCTAGGAAATAGCGATTGCAGACGTCTACGTATCGTAGCAATAGAGTTCATATTATCCTTAAAACGCGATATCGCATCTTATTTCTATGTTTCATGGTAAGATATAATATGATTTGCGAAGTGTTATGTATTCCTCGTCTACACTTCAAATGAATGTGAGTGCGACACTTCCTTGCTAGGGAATAGCGTGTGCAGATGTCTAGGTATCGTAGCAATAGTGTTCTAATGCTTCTTAAAACGCGATATCGCATCTCAATTCTATGTTTCATGGTAAGATATAACATGATTTGCGAAGTGTTATGTATTCCTCGTCTACACTTCAAATGAATGTAAATGCGACACTTCCTTGCAAGGATATAGCGTCTGCAGATGTCTACGTATCGTAGCAATAGATTTCTAATGCTTCTTAAAACGCGATATCGCATCTCATTTCTATGTTTCATGGTAAGATATAATATGATTTGCGAAGTGTCATGTATTCCCGTCTACACTTCAAATGAATGTAAATGCGACACTTCCTTGCTAGGAAATAGCGTCTGCATATGTCTAGGTATCGTAGCAATAGTGTTCTAATGATTCTTAAAACGCGATATCGCATCTCATTTCTATGTTTCATGGTAAGATATAATGTGATTTGCGAAGTGTCATGTATTCCTCGTCTACACTTCAAATGAATGTAAATGCGACACTTCCTTGCTAGGAAATAGCGTCTGCAGATGTCTAGGTATCGTAGGAATAGAGTTCTAATACTTCTTAAAACGCGATATCGCATCTCATTTCTATGTTTCATGGTAAGATATAATATTCATTACGAAGTGTTATGCATTCCTCGCCTACGATTCAAATGAATGTAAATGCGACACTTCTTTGCTAGGAAATAGCGTTTGCAAATGTCTACCTATCGTAGCAATAGTGTTCTAATGCTTCTTAAAACGCGATATCGCATCTCATTTCTATGTTTCATGGTAAGATATAATATGTATTGCGAAGTATCATGTATTCCTCGTCTACACTTCAAACGAATGTAAATGCGACACTTTCTTGCTAGGAAATAGCGTCTGCAGATGTCTAGGTATCGTAGCAATAGCTTTCTAATGCTTCTTAAAACGCGATATCGCATCTCATTTCTATGTTTCATGGTAAGATATAATATGATTTGCGAAGTGTTATGTATTCCTCGTCTACACTTCAAATGAATGTAAATGCGACACTTCCTTGCAAGGAAATAGCTATTGCAGATGTCCACGTATCGTAGCAATAGAGTTCATATGATTCTTAAAACGCGATATCGCATCACATTTCTATGTTTCATGGTAAGATATAACATGATTTGCGAAGTTTTATGTATTCCTCGTCTACACTTCAAATGAATGTGAGTGCGACACTTCCTCGCTAGGAAATGGCGTTTGCAGATGTCTACGTATCGTAGCAATAGATTTCTAATCCTTCTTAAAACGCGATATCGCATCTCATTTCTATGTTTCAAGGTAAGATTTAATATGATTTGCGAAGTATCATGTATTCCTCGTCTACATTTCAAATGAATGTAAATGCGACACTTCCTTGCAAGGAAATAGCGTTTGCAGATGTCTGCGTTTCGTAGCAATAGAGTTCTTATGATTCTTAAAACGCGATATTGCATCTCATTTCTATGTTTCATGGTAAGATATAATATGATTTGCGAAGTGTTATGTATTCCTCGTCTACGATTCAAATGAATGTAAATGCGACACTTCCTTGCAAGGAAATAGCGTTTGCAGATGTCTGCGTATCGTAGCAGTAGAGTTCTAATGCTTCTTAAAACGCGATATCGCATCTCATTTCTATGTTTCATGGTAAGATATAATATGATTTGCGAAGTGTTATGTATTCCTCGTCTACACATCAAATGAATGTAAATGCGACACTTTCTTGCAAGGAAATAGCGTTCGCGGATGTCTGCGTATCGAAGCAATAGAGTTCAAATGCTTCTTAAAACGAGATATTGCATCTCATATCTATGTTTCATGATAAGATATAATATTCATAGCGAAGTGTTATGTATTCCTCGTCTACGATTCAAATGAATGTAAATGCGACACTTCCTTGCAAGGAAATAGCGTTTGCAGATGTCTTCGTATCGTAGCAATAGAGTTCTAATGCTTCTTAAAACGCGATATCGCATCTCATTTCTATGTTTCATGGTAAGATATAATATGATTTGCGAAGTGTTACGTATTCCTCGCCTACACTTCAAATGAATGTAAATGCTACACTTTCTTGCAAGCAAAAAGCGTTTGCGGATGTCCGCGTATCGAAGCAATAGAGTTTAAATGCTTCTTAAAACGAGATATTGCATCTCATATCTATGTTTCATGATAAGATATAATATTCATTGCGAAGTGTTATGTATTCCTCGTCTACGATTCAAATGAATGTAAACGCGACACTTCCTTGCAAGGAAATAGCGTTTGCAGATGTCTACGTATCGTAGCAATAGAGTTCTTATGATTCTTAAAACGCGATATCGCATCACATTTCTATGTTTCATGGTAAGATATAATATGATTTGCGGAGTGTTATGTATTCCTCGTCTACACTTCAAATGAATGTGAATGCGACACTTCCACGCTAGGAAATAGCGCTTGCAGATGTCTACGTATCGTTGCAATGGATTTCTGATGCTTCTTAAAACGCGATATCGCACCTCATTTCTATGTTTCATGGTAAGATATAATATGATTTGCGAAGTGTTATCTATTCCTCGTCTACACTTCAAATGAATGTAAATGCGACACTTCTTTGCAAGGAAATAGCGTTTGCAGATGTCTACGTATCGTTGCAATAGAGTTCTTATGATTCTTAAAACGCTATATCGCATCTCATTTCTATGTTTCATGGTAAGATATAATATGATTTGCGGAGTGTTATGTATTCCTCGTCTACACTTCAAATGAATGTAAATGGGACACTTCCTTGCAAGGAAATAGCGTTTGCTGATGTCTACGTATCGTAGCAATAGAGTTCTTATGATTCTTAAAACGCGCTATCGCATCTCATTTCTATGTTTCATGGTAAGATATAATATGATTTGCGTAGTGTTATGTATTCCTCGTCTACACTTCAAATGAATGTGAATGCGACACTTCCTCGCTAGGAAATAGCGTTTGCAGATGTCTACGTATCGTAGCAATAGAGTTCTAATGCTTCTTAAAACGCGATATCGCATCTCATTTCTATGTTCCATGGTAAGATATAATCTGATTTGCGAAGTGTTTTGTATTCCTCGTCTACACTTCAAATGAATTTAAATGCGACACTTCCTTGCAAGGCAATAGCGTTTGCAGATGTCTACGTATCGAAGCAATAGATTTCAAATGCTTCTTAAAACGAGATATTGCATCTCATATCTATGTTTCATGATAACATATAATATTCATTGCGAAGTGTTATGCATTCCTCGTCTACGATTCAAATGAATGTAAATGCGAAACTTCCTTGCAAGGAAATAGCGATTGCAGATGTCTACGTATCGTAGCAATAGAGTTCTAATGCTTCTTAAAACGCGATATTGCATCTCATTTCTATGTTTCATGGTTAGATATAATATGATTTGCTATGTGTTATGTTTTCCTCGCCTACACTTCAAATGAATGTAAATGCGTCACTTCTTTGCTAGGAAATAGCTTTTGCAAATGTCTACCTATCGTAGCAATGGTGTTCTAATGCTCCTTAAAACGCGATATCGCATCTCATTTCTATGTTTCATGGTAAGATATAATATGATTTGCGAAGTATCATGTATTCCTCGACTACACTTCAAATGAGTGTAAATGCGACACTTCCTTGCAAGGAAATAGCGTTTGCAAATGTCTACGTATCGTAGCAATAGAGTTCTTATGATTCTTAAAACGCAATATCGCATCTCATTTCTATGTTTCATGGTAAGATATTATATGATTTGCGAAGTGTCATGCATTCCTCGTCTACACATCAAATGAATGTAAATGCGACACTTTCTTGCAAGGAAATAGCGCTTGCAGATGTCTACGTATCGTTGCAATGGATTTCTGATGCTTCTTAAAACGCGATATCGCACCTCATTTCTATGTTTCATGGTAAGATATAATATGATTTGCGAAGTGTTATCTATTCCTCGTCTACACTTCAAATGAATGTAAATGCGACACTTCTTTGCAAGGAAATAGCGTTTGCAGATGTCTACGTATCGTTGCAATAGAGTTCTTATGATTCTTAAAACGCTATATCGCATCTCATTTCTATGTTTCATGGTAAGATATAATATGATTTGCGGAGTGTTATGTATTCCTCGTCTACACTTCAAATGAATGTAAATGCGACACTTCTTTGCTAGGAAATAGCTTTTGCAAATGTCTACCTATCGTAGCAATAGTGCTCTAATGCTTCTTAAAACGCGATATCGCATCTCATTTCTATGTTTCATGGTAAGATATAATATGATTTGCGCAGTATCATGTATTCCTCGTCTACACTTCAAATGAATGAAAATGCGACACTTCCTTGCAAGGAAATAGCGTTTGCAAATGTCTACCTATCGTAGCAATAGAGTTCTAATACGTCTTAAAACGCGATATTGCATCTCATATCTATGTTTCATGATAACATATAATATTCATTGCGAAGTGTTATGCATTCCTCGTCTACGATTCAAATGAATGTAAATGCGAAACTTCCTTGCAAGGAAATAGCGATTGCAGATGTCTACGTATCGTAGCAATAGAGTTCTAATGCTTCTTAAAACGCGATATTGCATCTCATTTCTATGTTTCATGGTAAGATATAATATGATTTGCGGAGTGGTATGTATTCCTCGTATACACATCAAATGAATGTAAATGCGACACTTCCTTGCAAGGAAATAGCGTTTGCAGATGTCTACGTATCGTAGCAATAGAGTTCTTATGATTCTTAAAACGCGATATCGCATCTCATTTCTATGTTTCATGGTAAGGTATAATATGATTTGCGAAGTGTTATGCATTCCTCGTCTACGATTCAAATGAATGTAAATGCGTCACTTCCTTGCAAGGAAATAGCGTTTGCAGATGTCTACGTATCGTAGCAATGGAGTTCTAATGCTTCTTAAAACGCGATATCGCATCTCATTTCTATGTTCCATGGTAAGATATAATATGATTTGCGAAGTGTTTTGTATTCCTCGTCTACACTTCAAATGAATGTAAATGCGACACTTCCTTGCAAGGAAATAGCGTTTGCAGATGTCTACGTATCGTAGCAATAGAGTTCTTATGATTCTTAAAACTCGATATCGCATCTCATTACTATGTTTCATGGTAAGATATAATATTCATTACGAAGTGTTATGCATTCCTCGTCTACGATTCAAATGAATGTAAATGCGACACTTCTTTGCTAGGAAATAGCGATTGCAGACGTCTACGTATCGTAGCAATAGAGTTCATATTATCCTTAAAACGCGATATCGCATCTTATTTCTATGTTTCATGGTAAGATATAATATGATTTGCGAAGTGTTATGTATTCCTCGTCTACACTTCAAATGAATGTGAGTGCGACACTTCCTTGCTAGGGAATAGCGTGTGCAGATGTCTAGGTATCGTAGCAATAGTGTTCTAATGCTTCTTAAAACGCGATATCGCATCTCAATTCTATGTTTCATGGTAAGATATAACATGATTTGCGAAGTGTTATGTATTCCTCGTCTACACTTCAAATGAATGTAAATGCGACACTTCCTTGCAAGGATATAGCGTCTGCAGATGTCTACGTATCGTAGCAATAGATTTCTAATGCTTCTTAAAACGCGATATCGCATCTCATTTCTATGTTTCATGGTAAGATATAATATGATTTGCGAAGTGTCATGTATTCCCGTCTACACTTCAAATGAATGTAAATGCGACACTTCCTTGCTAGGAAATAGCGTCTGCATATGTCTAGGTATCGTAGCAATAGTGTTCTAATGATTCTTAAAACGCGATATCGCATCTCATTTCTATGTTTCATGGTAAGATATAATGTGATTTGCGAAGTGTCATGTATTCCTCGTCTACACTTCAAATGAATGTAAATGCGACACTTCCTTGCTAGGAAATAGCGTCTGCAGATGTCTAGGTATCGTAGGAATAGAGTTCTAATACTTCTTAAAACGCGATATCGCATCTCATTTCTATGTTTCATGGTAAGATATAATATTCATTACGAAGTGTTATGCATTCCTCGTCTACGATTCAAATGAATGTAAATGCGACACTTCTTTGCTAGGAAATAGCGTTTGCAAATGTCTACCTATCGTAGCAATAGTGTTCTAATGCTTCTTAAAACGCGATATCGCATCTCATTTCTATGTTTCATGGTAAGATATAATATGTATTGCGAAGTATCATGTATTCCTCGTCTACACTTCAAACGAATGTAAATGCGACACTTTCTTGCTAGGAAATAGCGTCTGCAGATGTCTAGGTATCGTAGCAATAGCTTTCTAATGCTTCTTAAAACGCGATATCGCATCTCATTTCTATGTTTCATGGTAAGATATAATATGATTTGCGAAGTGTTATGTATTCCTCGTCTACACTTCAAATGAATGTAAATGCGACACTTCCTTGCAAGGAAATAGCTATTGCAGATGTCCACGTATCGTAGCAATAGAGTTCATATGATTCTTAAAACGCGATATCGCATCACATTTCTATGTTTCATGGTAAGATATAACATGATTTGCGAAGTTTTATGTATTCCTCGTCTACACTTCAAATGAATGTGAGTGCGACACTTCCTCGCTAGGAAATGGCGTTTGCAGATGTCTACGTATCGTAGCAATAGATTTCTAATCCTTCTTAAAACGCGATATCGCATCTCATTTCTATGTTTCAAGGTAAGATTTAATATGATTTGCGAAGTATCATGTATTCCTCGTCTACACTACAAACGAATGCAAATGCGACACTTCCTTGCTAGGAAATAGCGTTTGCAGATGTCTACGTATCGTAGCAATAGCTTTCTAATGCTTCTTAAAACGCGATATCGCATCTCATCTCTATGTTTTATGGTAAGATATAATATGATTTGCGAAGTATCATGTATTCCTCGTCTACACTTCAAATGAATGTAAATGCGACACTTCCTTGCAAGGAAATAGCGTTTGCAGATGTCTACGTATCGAAGCAATAGAGTTCAAATGCTTCCTTAAACGAGATATTGCATCTCATATCTATGTTTCATGATAAGATATAATATTCATTGCGAAGTGTTATGCATTCCTCGTCTACGATTCAAATGGATGTAAATGCGACACTTCCTTGCTGGGAAATAGCGTTTGCAGATGTCTACGTATCGAAGCAATAGAGTTCAAATGTTTCTAAAAACAGGATATCGCATCTCAATTCTATGTTTCATGGTAAGATATAACATGATTTGCGAAGTGTTATGTATTCCCCGTCTACACTTCAAATGAATGTAAATGCGACACTTCCTTGCTAGGGAATAGCGTGTGCAGATGTCTAGGTATCGTAGCAATAGTGTTCTAATGCTTCTTAAAACGCGATATAGCATCTCAATTCTATGTTTCATGGTAAGATATAACATGATTTGCGAAGTGTTATGTATCCCTCGCCTACACTTCAAATGAATGTAAATGCGACACTTCCTTGCAAGGAAATAGCGTTTGCAGATGTCTACGTATCGAAGCAATAGAGTTCAAATGCTTCCTTAAACGAGATATTGCATCTCATATCTATGTTTCATGATAAGATATAATATTCATTGCGAAATGTTATGAATTCCTCGTCTACGACTCAAATGGATGTAAATGCGACACTTCCTTGCTAGGAAATAGCGTTTGCAGTTGTCTACGTATCGAAGCAATAGAGTTCAAATGTTTCTAAAAACAAGATATCGCATCTCAATTCTATGTTTCATGGTAAGATATAACATGATTTGCGAAGTGTTATGTATTCCTCGTCTACACTTCAAATGAATGTAAATGCGACACTTCCTTGCTAGGGAATAGCGTGTGCAGATGTCTAGGTATCGTAGCAATAGTGTTCTAATGCTTCTTAAAACGCGATATCGCATCTCAATTCTATGTTTCATGGTAAGATATAATATGATTTGCGAAGCGTCATGTATTCCTCGTCTACCCTTCAAATGAATGTAAATGCGACACTTCCTTGCTAGGAAATAGCGTATGCATATGTCTAGGTATCGTAGCAATAGTGTTCTAATGATTCTTAAAACGCGATATCGCATCTCATTTCTATGTTTCATGGTAAGATATAATATGATTTGCGAAGTGTCATGTATTCCTCGTCTACACTTCAAATGAATGTAAATGCGACACTTCCTTGCTAGGAAATAGCGTCTGCAGATGTCTAGGTATCGTAGGAATAGAGTTCTAAAACTTCTTAAAACGCGATATCGCATCTCATTTCTACGTTTCATGATAAGATGTAATATTCATTGCGAAGTGTTATGTATTCCTCGCCTACACTTCAAATGAATGTAAATGCGACACTTCCTTGCAAGGAAATAGCGTTTGCAGATGTCTACGTATCGAAGCAATAGAGTTCAAATGCTTCCTTAAACGAGATATTGCATCTCATATCTATGTTTCATGATAAGATATAATATTCATTGCAAAGTGTTATGTATTCCTCGCCTACACTTCAAATGATTGTAAATGCGACACTTCCTTGGCAGGAAATAGCGTTTGCAGATGTCTACGTATCGTAGCAATAGAGTTCATATGATTCTTAAAACGCGATATCGCATCTCTATGTTTCATGGTAAGATATAACATGATAGGAGGATCTCCTCCCTAGGAAATAGCGTTTGCAGATGTCTACGTATCGTAGCAATAGCTTTCTAATTCTTCTTAAAACGCGATATCGAATCTCATTTCTATGTTTCATGGTAAGATGTAATATGATTTGCGAAGTGTTATGTATTCCTCGTCTACACTTCAAATGAATGTAAATGCGACACTTCCTTGCAAGGAAATAGCGATTGCAGATGTCTACGTATCGTAGCAATAGAGTTCATATGATTCTTAAAACGCGATATCGCATCTCATTTCTATGCTTCATGGTAAGATGTAATATGATTTGCGAAGTATCATGTATTCTCCGTCTACACTTCAAATGAATGTAAATGCGACACATCCTTGCAAGGAAATAGCGTTTGCAGATGTCTACGTATTGAAACAATAGAGTTCAAATGCTTCTTAAAACGCGATATCGCATCTCACTTCTATGTTTCATGGTGAGATATAATATGATTTGCGAAGTGTTATGTATTCCTCGTCTACACTTCAAATGAATGTAAATGCGACACTTCCTCGCAAGGAAATAGCGATTGCAGATGTCTACGTATCGTAGCAATAGAGTTCATATGATTCCTAAAACGCGATATCGCATCTCATTTCTATGTTTCATGGTAAGATATAACATGATTTGCGAAGTGTTATGTATTCCTCGTCTACATTTCAAATGAATGTGAATGCGATACTTCCTCGCGAGGAAATAGCGTTTGCAGATGTCTACGTATCGTAGCAATAGCTTTCTAATGCTTCTTAAAACGCCATATCGAATCTCATTTCTATCTTTCATGGTAAGATATAATATGATTTGCGAAGTGTCATGTATTGCTCGTCTACACTTCAAATGAATGTAAATGCGACACTTTCTTGCAAGGAAATAGCGTCTGCAGATGTCTAGGTATCGTAGCAATAGTGTTCTAATGCTTCTTAAAACGCGATATCGCATCTCAATTCTATACTTCATGGTAAGATATAACATGATTTGCGAAGTGTTATGTATTCCTCGTCTACACTTCAAATGAATGTAAATGCGACACTTCCTTGCTAAGGAATAGCGTGTGCAGATGTCTAGGTATCGTAGCAATAGTGTTCTAATGCTTCTTAAAACGCGATATCGCATCTCAATTCTATGTTTCATGGTAAGATATAATATGATTTGCTAAGTGTCATGTATTCCCCGTCTACACTTCAAATGAATGTAAATGCGACACTTCCTTGCAAGGAAATAGCGTTTGCAGATGTCTACGTATCGAAACAATAGAGTTCAAATGCTTCTTAAAACGCGATATCGCATCTCATTTCTATGTTTCATGGTAAGATATAATATGATTTGCGAAGTGTTATGTATTCCTCGTCTACACTTCAAATGAATGTAAATGCGACACTTCCTCGCAAGGAAATAGCGATTGCAGATGTCTACGTATCGTAGCAATAGTGTTCTAATGCTACTTAAAACGCGATATCGCATCTCATTTCTATGTTTCATGGTAAGATATAATATGATTTGCGAAGTGTCATGTATTCCTCGTCTACACTTCAAATGAATGTAAATGCGACACTTCCTTGCAAGGAAATAGCGTTTGCAGATGTCTACGTATCGAAGCAATAGAGTTCAAATGCTTCTTAAAACGCGATATCGCATCTCATATCTATGTTTCATGATAAGATATAATATTCATTCCGAAGTGTTATGCATTCCTCGTCTACGATTCAAATGAATGTAAAGGCGACACTTCCTTGCAAGGAAATAGCGTTTGCAGATGTCTACGTATCGTAGCAATAGAGTTCTAATGCTTCTTAAAACGCGACATTGCATCTCATTTCTATGTTTCATGGTAAGATATAATATGATTTGCGAAGTGTTATGTAGTCCTCGTCTACACTTCAAATGAATGTGAATGCGACACTTCCTTGCTAGGGAATAGCGTGTGCACATGTCTAGGTATCGTAGCAATAGTGTTCTAATGCTTCTTAAAACGCGATATCGCATCTCAATTCTATGTTTCATGTTAAGATATAACATGATTTGCGAAGTGTTATGTATTCCTCGTCTA
This sequence comes from Xylocopa sonorina, assembly GCF_050948175.1. NCBI lineage: Eukaryota > Metazoa > Arthropoda > Insecta > Hymenoptera > Apidae > Xylocopa > Xylocopa sonorina. The sequence continues at coordinate 401,856 of NW_027490257.1, read as the reverse complement.
CACTTCAAATGAATGTGAATGCGATACTTCCTCGCTAGGAAATAGCGTTTGCAGATGTCTACGTATCGTAGCAATAGCTTTCTAATGCTTCTTAAAACGCGATATCGAATCTCATTTCTATGTTTCATGGTAAGATATAATATGATTTGCGAAGTGTTATGTATTCCTCGTCTACACTTCAAATGAATGTGAATGCGATACTTCCTCGCTAGGAAATAGCGTTTGCAGATGTCTACGTATCGTAGCAATATCTTTCTAATGCTTCTTAAAACGCGATATCGAATCTCATTTCTATGTTTCATGGTAAGATGTAATATGATTTGCTAAGTGTTATGTATTCCTCGTTTACACTTCAAATGAATGTGAATGCGACACTTCCTCGCTAGGAAATAGCGTTTGCAGATGTCTACGTATCGTAGCAATAGTGTTCTAATGCTTCTTAAAACGCGATATCGCATCTCATTTCTATGTTTCATGGTAAGATATAATATGATTCGCGAAGTATCATGTATTCCTCGTCTACACTTCAAATGAATGTAAATGCGACACTTCCTTGCAAGGAAATAGCGTTTGCAGATGTCTACGTATCGAAGTAATAGTGTTCAAATGCTTCTTAAAACGAGATATTGCATCTCATATCTATGTTTCATGATAAGATATAATATTCATTGCGAAGTGTTATGCATTCCTCGTCTACGATTCAAATGAATGTGAATGCGACACTTCCTCACTAGGAAATAGCGTTTGCAGATATCTACGTATCGTAGCAATAGAGTTCTAATGCTTCTTAAAACGCGATATCACATCTCATTTCTATGTTTAATGGTAAGATATAATATGATTTGCGGAGTGTTATGTATTCCTCGTCTACACTTCAAATGAATGTAAACGCGACACTTCTTTGCAAGGAAATAGCGTTTGCAGATGTCTACGTATCGTAGCAATAGAGTTCTTATGATTCTTAAAACGCGATATCGCATCACATTTCCATGTTTCGTGGTAAGATATAATATGATTTGCGGAGTGTTATGTATTCCTCGTCTACACTACAAATGAATGTTAATGCGACACTTCCTCGCTAGGAAACAGCGTTTGCAATTGTCTACGTATCGTTGCAATAGAGTTCTTATGATTCTTAAAGCTCGATATCGCATCTCATTACTATATTTCATGGTAAGATATAATATGATTTGCGGAGTGTTATGTATTCCTCGACTACACTTCAAATGAATGTAAATGCGACACTTCATTGCAATGAAATAGCGTTTGCAGATGTCTACGTATCGTAGCAATAGAGTTCTTATGATTCTTAAAGCGCGATATCGCATCTCATTTCTATGTTTCATGGTAAGATATAACATGATTTGCGAAATGTTATGTGTTCCTCGTCTACGATTCAAATGAATGTAAATGCGACACTTCCTTGCAAGGAAATAGCGTTTGCAGATGTCTACGTATCGTAGCAATAGAATTCTTATGATTCTTAAAACGCGATATCGCATCACATTTCTATGTTTCATGGTAAGATATAATATGATTTGCGAAGTGTTATGTATTCCTCGTCTACACTAAATGAATGTGAATGCGACACTTCTTCGCTAGGAAATAGCGTTTGCAGATGTCTACGTATCGTAGCAATAGAGTTCTAATGCTTCTTAAAACGCGATATCGCATCTCATTTCTATGTTTCATGGTAAGATATAATATGATTTGCTATGTGTTATGTATTCCTCGCCTACACTTCAAATGAATGTAAATGCGACACTTCTTTGCTAGGAAATAGCTTTTGCAAATGTCTACCTATCGTAGCAATAGTGTTCTAATGCTTCTTAAAACGCGATATCGCATCTCATTTCTATGTTTCATGGTAAGATATAATATGATTTGCGAAGTATCATGTATTCCTCGTCTACACTTCAAATGAATGTGAATGCGACACTTCCTCGCTAGGAAATAGCGTTTGCAGATGTCTGCGTATCGTAGCAGTAGAGTTCTAATGCTTCTTAAAACGCGGCATTGCATCTCATTTCTATGTTTCATGGTAAGATATAATATGATTTGCGAAGTGTTATGTAGTCCTCGTCTACACTTCAAATGAATGTGAATGCGACACTTCCTTGCTAGGGAATAGCGTGTGCACATGTCTAGGTATCGTAGCAATAGTGTTCTAATGCTTCTTAAAACGCGATATCGCATCTCAATTCTATGTTTCATGTTAAGATATAACATGATTTGCGAAGTGTTATGTATTCCTCGTCTACACTTCAAATGAATGTGAATGCGATACTTCCTCGCTAGGAAATAGCGTTTGCAGATGTCTACGTATCGTAGCAATAGCTTTCTAATGCTTCTTAAAACGCGATATCGAATCTCATTTCTATGTTTCATGGTAAGATATAATATGATTTGCGAAGTGTTATGTATTCCTCGTCTACACTTCAAATGATTGTGAATGCGATACTTCCTCGCTAGGAAATAGCGTTTGCAGATGTCTACGTATCGTAGCAATATCTTTCTAATGCTTCTTAAAACGCGATATCGAATCTCATTTCTATGTTTCATGGTAAGATGTAATATGATTTGCTAAGTGTTATGTATTCCTCGTTTACACTTCAAATGAATGTGAATGCGACACTTCCTCGCTAGGAAATAGCGTTTGCAGATGTCTACGTATCGTAGCAATAGTGTTCTAATGCTTCTTAAAACGCGATATCGCATCTCATTTCTATGTTTCATGGTAAGATATAATATGATTCGCGAAGTATCATGTATTCCTCGTCTACACTTCAAATGAATGTAAATGCGACACTTCCTTGCAAGGAAATAGCGTTTGCAGATGTCTACGTATCGAAGTAATAGTGTTCAAATGCTTCTTAAAACGAGATATTGCATCTCATATCTATGTTTCATGATAAGATATAATATTCATTGCGAAGTGTTATGCATTCCTCGTCTACGATTCAAATGAATGTGAATGCGACACTTCCTCACTAGGAAATAGCGTTTGCAGATGTCTACGTATCGTAGCAATAGAGTTCTAATGCTTCTTAAAACGCGATATCACATCTCATTTCTATGTTTAATGGTAAGATATAATATGATTTGCGGAGTGTTATGTATTCCTCGTCTACACTTCAAATGAATGTAAACGCGACACTTCTTTGCAAGGAAATAGCGTTTGCAGATGTCTACGTATCGTAGCAATAGAGTTCTTATGATTCTTAAAACGCGATATCGCATCACATTTCCATGTTTCGTGGTAAGATATAATATGATTTGCGGAGTGTTATGTATTCCTCGTCTACACTACAAATGAATGTTAATGCGACACTTCCTCGCTAGGAAACAGCGTTTGCAATTGTCTACGTATCGTTGCAATAGAGTTCTTATGATTCTTAAAGCTCGATATCGCATCTCATTACTATATTTCATGGTAAGATATAATATGATTTGCGGAGTGTTATGTATTCCTCGACTACACTTCAAATGAATGTAAATGCGACACTTCATTGCAATGAAATAGCGTTTGCAGATGTCTACGTATCGTAGCAATAGAGTTCTTATGATTCTTAAAGCGCGATATCGCATCTCATTTCTATGTTTCATGGTAAGATATAACATGATTTGCGAAATGTTATGTGTTCCTCGTCTACGATTCAAATGAATGTAAATGCGACACTTCCTTGCAAGGAAATAGCGTTTGCAGATGTCTACGTATCGTAGCAATAGAGTTCTTATGATTCTTAAAACGCGATATCGCATCACATTTCTATGTTTCATGGTAAGATATAATATGATTTGCGAAGTGTTATGTATTCCTCGTCTACACTAAATGAATGTGAATGCGACACTTCTTCGCTAGGAAATAGCGTTTGCAGATGTCTACGTATCGTAGCAATAGAGTTCTAATGCTTCTTAAAACGCGATATCGCATCTCATTTCTATGTTTCATGGTAAGATATAATATGATTTGCTATGTGTTATGTATTCCTCGCCTACACTTCAAATGAATGTAAATGCGACACTTCTTTGCTAGGAAATAGCTTTTGCAAATGTCTACCTATCGTAGCAATAGTGTTCTAATGCTTCTTAAAACGCGATATCGCATCTCATTTCTATGTTTCATGGTAAGATATAATATGATTTGCGAAGTATCATGTATTCCTCGTCTACACTTCAAATGAATGTGAATGCGACACTTCCTCGCTAGGAAATAGCGTTTGCAGATGTCTGCGTATCGTAGCAGTAGAGTTCTAATGCTTCTTAAAACGCGATATCGCATCTCATTTCTATGTTTCATGGTGAGATATAATATGATTTGCGAAGTGTTATGTATTCCCCGTCTACACATCAAATGAATGTAAATGCGACAGTTTCTTGCAAGGAAATAGCGTTTGCGGATGTCCGCGTATCGAAGCAATAGGGTTCAAATGCTTCTTAAAACGAGATATTGCATCTCATATCTATGTTTCATGATAAGATATAATATTCATTGCGAAGTGTTATGTATTCCTCGTCTACGATTCAAATGAATGTAAATGCGACACTTCCTTGCAAGGAAATAGCGTTTGCAGATGTCTACGTATCGTAGCAATAGAGTTCTTATGATTCTTAAAGCGCGATATCGCATCACATTTCTATGTTTCATGGTAAGATATAATATGATTTGCGAAGTTTCATGTATTCCTCGTCTACGATTCAAATGAATGTAAATGCGACACGTCCTTGCAAGGAAATAGCGTTTGCAGATGTCTACGTATCGTAGCAATAGAGTTCTAATACTTCTTAAAACGCGATATCGCACCTCATTTCTATGTTTCATGGTAAGATATAATATGGTTTGCGAAGTGTTATGTATTCCTCGTCTACACTTCAAATGAATGTGAATGCGACACTTCCTCGCTAGGAAATAGCGTTTGCAGATGTCTGCGTATCGTAGCAGTAGAGTTCTAATGCTTCTTAAAACGCGATATCGCATCTCATTTCTATGTTTCATGGTGAGATATAATATGATTTGCGAAGTGTTATGTATTCCCCGTCGACACATCAAATGAATGTAAATGCGACACTTTCTTGCAAGGAAATAGCGTTTGCGGATGTCCGCGTATCGAAGCAATAGAGTTCAAATGCTTCTTAAAACGAGATATTGCATCTCATATCTATGTTTCATGATAAGATATAATATTCATTGCGAAGTGTTATGTATTCCTCGTCTACGATTCAAATGAATGTAAATGCGACACTTCCTTGCAAGGAAATAGCGTTTGCAGATGTCTACGTATCGTAGCAATAGAGTTTTAATGCTCCTTAAAACGCGATATCGCATCTCATTTCTATGTTTCATGGTAAGATATAATATGATTTGCGAATTGTTATGTATTCCTCGTCTACACTTCAAATGAATGTGAATGTGACACTTCCTCGCTAGGAAATAGCGTTTGCAGATGTCTGAGTATCGTAGCAGTAGAGTTCTAATGCTTCTTAAAACGCGATATCGCATCTCATTTCTATGTTTCATGGTAAGATATAATATGATTTGCGAAGTGTTATGTATTCCTCGTCTACACTTCAAATGAATGTAAATGCGACACTTCTTTGCAAGGAAATAGCGTTTGCAGATGTCTACGTGTCGCTGCAATAGAGTTCTTATGATTCTTAAAACGCTATATCGCATCTCATTTCTATGTTTCATGGTAAGATGTAATATGATTTGCGGAGTGTTATGTATTCCTCGTCTACACTTCAAATGAATGTAAATGCGACACTTCCTTGCAAGGAAATAGCGTTTGCTGATGTCTACGTATCGTAGCAATAGAGTTCTAATGCTTCTTAAAACGCGATATCGCATCTCATTTCTATGTTTCATGGTGAGATATAATATGATTTGCGAAGTGTTATGTATTCCCCGTCGACACATCAAATGAATGTAAATGCGACACTTTCTTGCAAGGAAATAGCGTTTGCGGATGTCCGCGTATCGAAGCAATAGAGTTCAAATGCTTCTTAAAACGAGATATTGCATCTCATATCTATGTTTCATGATAAGATATAATATTCATTGCGAAGTGTTATGCATTCCTCGTCTACGATTCAAATGAATGTGAATGCGACACTTCCTCACTAGGAAATAGCGTTTGCAGATATCTACGTATCGTAGCAATAGAGTTCTAATGCTTCTTAAAACGCGATATCACATCTCATTTCTATGTTTAATGGTAAGATATAATATGATTTGCGGAGTGTTATGTATTCCTCGTCTACACTTCAAATGAATGTGAATGCGATACTTCCTCGCTAGGAAATAGCGTTTGCAGATGTCTACGTATCGTAGCAATAGCTTTCTAATGCTTCTTAAAACGCGACATTGCATCTCATTTCTATGTTTCATGGTAAGATATAATATGATTTGCGAAGTGTTATGTAGTCCTCGTCTACACTTCAAATGAATGTGAATGCGACACTTCCTTGCTAGGGAATAGCGTGTGCACATGTCTAGGTATCGTAGCAATAGAGTTCTAATGCTTCTTAAAACGCGATATTGCATCTCATTTCTATGTTTCATGGTTAGATATAATATGATTTGCTATGTGTTATGTTTTCCTCGCCTACACTTCAAATGAATGTAAATGCGTCACTTCTTTGCTAGGAAATAGCTTTTGCAAATGTCTACCTATCGTAGCAATGGTGTTCTAATGCTCCTTAAAACGCGATATCGCATCTCATTTCTATGTTTCATGGTAAGATATAATATGATTTGCGAAGTATCATGTATTCCTCGACTACACTTCAAATGAGTGTAAATGCGACACTTCCTTGCAAGGAAATAGCGTTTGCAAATGTCTACGTATCGTAGCAATAGAGTTCTTATGATTCTTAAAACGCAATATCGCATCTCATTTCTATGTTTCATGGTAAGATATTATATGATTTGCGAAGTGTCATGCATTCCTCGTCTACACATCAAATGAATGTAAATGCGACACTTTCTTGCAAGGAAATAGCGCTTGCAGATGTCTACGTATCGTTGCAATGGATTTCTGATGCTTCTTAAAACGCGATATCGCACCTCATTTCTATGTTTCATGGTAAGATATAATATGATTTGCGAAGTGTTATCTATTCCTCGTCTACACTTCAAATGAATGTAAATGCGACACTTCTTTGCAAGGAAATAGCGTTTGCAGATGTCTACGTATCGTTGCAATAGAGTTCTTATGATTCTTAAAACGCTATATCGCATCTCATTTCTATGTTTCATGGTAAGATATAATATGATTTGCGGAGTGTTATGTATTCCTCGTCTACACTTCAAATGAATGTAAATGCGACACTTCTTTGCTAGGAAATAGCTTTTGCAAATGTCTACCTATCGTAGCAATAGTGCTCTAATGCTTCTTAAAACGCGATATCGCATCTCATTTCTATGTTTCATGGTAAGATATAATATGATTTGCGCAGTATCATGTATTCCTCGTCTACACTTCAAATGAATGAAAATGCGACACTTCCTTGCAAGGAAATAGCGTTTGCAAATGTCTACCTATCGTAGCAATAGAGTTCTAATACGTCTTAAAACGCGATATTGCATCTCATATCTATGTTTCATGATAACATATAATATTCATTGCGAAGTGTTATGCATTCCTCGTCTACGATTCAAATGAATGTAAATGCGAAACTTCCTTGCAAGGAAATAGCGATTGCAGATGTCTACGTATCGTAGCAATAGAGTTCTAATGCTTCTTAAAACGCGATATTGCATCTCATTTCTATGTTTCATGGTAAGATATAATATGATTTGCGGAGTGGTATGTATTCCTCGTATACACATCAAATGAATGTAAATGCGACACTTCCTTGCAAGGAAATAGCGTTTGCAGATGTCTACGTATCGTAGCAATAGAGTTCTTATGATTCTTAAAACGCGATATCGCATCTCATTTCTATGTTTCATGGTAAGGTATAATATGATTTGCGAAGTGTTATGCATTCCTCGTCTACGATTCAAATGAATGTAAATGCGTCACTTCCTTGCAAGGAAATAGCGTTTGCAGATGTCTACGTATCGTAGCAATGGAGTTCTAATGCTTCTTAAAACGCGATATCGCATCTCATTTCTATGTTCCATGGTAAGATATAATATGATTTGCGAAGTGTTTTGTATTCCTCGTCTACACTTCAAATGAATGTAAATGCGACACTTCCTTGCAAGGAAATAGCGTTTGCAGATGTCTACGTATCGTAGCAATAGAGTTCTTATGATTCTTAAAACTCGATATCGCATCTCATTACTATGTTTCATGGTAAGATATAATATTCATTACGAAGTGTTATGCATTCCTCGTCTACGATTCAAATGAATGTAAATGCGACACTTCTTTGCTAGGAAATAGCGATTGCAGACGTCTACGTATCGTAGCAATAGAGTTCATATTATCCTTAAAACGCGATATCGCATCTTATTTCTATGTTTCATGGTAAGATATAATATGATTTGCGAAGTGTTATGTATTCCTCGTCTACACTTCAAATGAATGTGAGTGCGACACTTCCTTGCTAGGGAATAGCGTGTGCAGATGTCTAGGTATCGTAGCAATAGTGTTCTAATGCTTCTTAAAACGCGATATCGCATCTCAATTCTATGTTTCATGGTAAGATATAACATGATTTGCGAAGTGTTATGTATTCCTCGTCTACACTTCAAATGAATGTAAATGCGACACTTCCTTGCAAGGATATAGCGTCTGCAGATGTCTACGTATCGTAGCAATAGATTTCTAATGCTTCTTAAAACGCGATATCGCATCTCATTTCTATGTTTCATGGTAAGATATAATATGATTTGCGAAGTGTCATGTATTCCCGTCTACACTTCAAATGAATGTAAATGCGACACTTCCTTGCTAGGAAATAGCGTCTGCATATGTCTAGGTATCGTAGCAATAGTGTTCTAATGATTCTTAAAACGCGATATCGCATCTCATTTCTATGTTTCATGGTAAGATATAATGTGATTTGCGAAGTGTCATGTATTCCTCGTCTACACTTCAAATGAATGTAAATGCGACACTTCCTTGCTAGGAAATAGCGTCTGCAGATGTCTAGGTATCGTAGGAATAGAGTTCTAATACTTCTTAAAACGCGATATCGCATCTCATTTCTATGTTTCATGGTAAGATATAATATTCATTACGAAGTGTTATGCATTCCTCGTCTACGATTCAAATGAATGTAAATGCGACACTTCTTTGCTAGGAAATAGCGTTTGCAAATGTCTACCTATCGTAGCAATAGTGTTCTAATGCTTCTTAAAACGCGATATCGCATCTCATTTCTATGTTTCATGGTAAGATATAATATGTATTGCGAAGTATCATGTATTCCTCGTCTACACTTCAAACGAATGTAAATGCGACACTTTCTTGCTAGGAAATAGCGTCTGCAGATGTCTAGGTATCGTAGCAATAGCTTTCTAATGCTTCTTAAAACGCGATATCGCATCTCATTTCTATGTTTCATGGTAAGATATAATATGATTTGCGAAGTGTTATGTATTCCTCGTCTACACTTCAAATGAATGTAAATGCGACACTTCCTTGCAAGGAAATAGCTATTGCAGATGTCCACGTATCGTAGCAATAGAGTTCATATGATTCTTAAAACGCGATATCGCATCACATTTCTATGTTTCATGGTAAGATATAACATGATTTGCGAAGTTTTATGTATTCCTCGTCTACACTTCAAATGAATGTGAGTGCGACACTTCCTCGCTAGGAAATGGCGTTTGCAGATGTCTACGTATCGTAGCAATAGATTTCTAATCCTTCTTAAAACGCGATATCGCATCTCATTTCTATGTTTCAAGGTAAGATTTAATATGATTTGCGAAGTATCATGTATTCCTCGTCTACACTACAAACGAATGCAAATGCGACACTTCCTTGCTAGGAAATAGCGTTTGCAGATGTCTACGTATCGTAGCAATAGCTTTCTAATGCTTCTTAAAACGCGATATCGCATCTCATCTCTATGTTTTATGGTAAGATATAATATGATTTGCGAAGTATCATGTATTCCTCGTCTACACTTCAAATGAATGTAAATGCGACACTTCCTTGCAAGGAAATAGCGTTTGCAGATGTCTACGTATCGAAGCAATAGAGTTCAAATGCTTCCTTAAACGAGATATTGCATCTCATATCTATGTTTCATGATAAGATATAATATTCATTGCGAAGTGTTATGCATTCCTCGTCTACGATTCAAATGGATGTAAATGCGACACTTCCTTGCTGGGAAATAGCGTTTGCAGATGTCTACGTATCGAAGCAATAGAGTTCAAATGTTTCTAAAAACAGGATATCGCATCTCAATTCTATGTTTCATGGTAAGATATAACATGATTTGCGAAGTGTTATGTATTCCCCGTCTACACTTCAAATGAATGTAAATGCGACACTTCCTTGCTAGGGAATAGCGTGTGCAGATGTCTAGGTATCGTAGCAATAGTGTTCTAATGCTTCTTAAAACGCGATATAGCATCTCAATTCTATGTTTCATGGTAAGATATAACATGATTTGCGAAGTGTTATGTATCCCTCGCCTACACTTCAAATGAATGTAAATGCGACACTTCCTTGCAAGGAAATAGCGTTTGCAGATGTCTACGTATCGAAGCAATAGAGTTCAAATGCTTCCTTAAACGAGATATTGCATCTCATATCTATGTTTCATGATAAGATATAATATTCATTGCGAAATGTTATGAATTCCTCGTCTACGACTCAAATGGATGTAAATGCGACACTTCCTTGCTAGGAAATAGCGTTTGCAGTTGTCTACGTATCGAAGCAATAGAGTTCAAATGTTTCTAAAAACAAGATATCGCATCTCAATTCTATGTTTCATGGTAAGATATAACATGATTTGCGAAGTGTTATGTATTCCTCGTCTACACTTCAAATGAATGTAAATGCGACACTTCCTTGCTAGGGAATAGCGTGTGCAGATGTCTAGGTATCGTAGCAATAGTGTTCTAATGCTTCTTAAAACGCGATATCGCATCTCAATTCTATGTTTCATGGTAAGATATAATATGATTTGCGAAGCGTCATGTATTCCTCGTCTACCCTTCAAATGAATGTAAATGCGACACTTCCTTGCTAGGAAATAGCGTATGCATATGTCTAGGTATCGTAGCAATAGTGTTCTAATGATTCTTAAAACGCGATATCGCATCTCATTTCTATGTTTCATGGTAAGATATAATATGATTTGCGAAGTGTCATGTATTCCTCGTCTACACTTCAAATGAATGTAAATGCGACACTTCCTTGCTAGGAAATAGCGTCTGCAGATGTCTAGGTATCGTAGGAATAGAGTTCTAAAACTTCTTAAAACGCGATATCGCATCTCATTTCTACGTTTCATGATAAGATGTAATATTCATTGCGAAGTGTTATGTATTCCTCGCCTACACTTCAAATGAATGTAAATGCGACACTTCCTTGCAAGGAAATAGCGTTTGCAGATGTCTACGTATCGAAGCAATAGAGTTCAAATGCTTCCTTAAACGAGATATTGCATCTCATATCTATGTTTCATGATAAGATATAATATTCATTGCAAAGTGTTATGTATTCCTCGCCTACACTTCAAATGATTGTAAATGCGACACTTCCTTGGCAGGAAATAGCGTTTGCAGATGTCTACGTATCGTAGCAATAGAGTTCATATGATTCTTAAAACGCGATATCGCATCTCTATGTTTCATGGTAAGATATAACATGATAGGAGGATCTCCTCCCTAGGAAATAGCGTTTGCAGATGTCTACGTATCGTAGCAATAGCTTTCTAATTCTTCTTAAAACGCGATATCGAATCTCATTTCTATGTTTCATGGTAAGATGTAATATGATTTGCGAAGTGTTATGTATTCCTCGTCTACACTTCAAATGAATGTAAATGCGACACTTCCTTGCAAGGAAATAGCGATTGCAGATGTCTACGTATCGTAGCAATAGAGTTCATATGATTCTTAAAACGCGATATCGCATCTCATTTCTATGCTTCATGGTAAGATGTAATATGATTTGCGAAGTATCATGTATTCTCCGTCTACACTTCAAATGAATGTAAATGCGACACATCCTTGCAAGGAAATAGCGTTTGCAGATGTCTACGTATTGAAACAATAGAGTTCAAATGCTTCTTAAAACGCGATATCGCATCTCACTTCTATGTTTCATGGTGAGATATAATATGATTTGCGAAGTGTTATGTATTCCTCGTCTACACTTCAAATGAATGTAAATGCGACACTTCCTCGCAAGGAAATAGCGATTGCAGATGTCTACGTATCGTAGCAATAGAGTTCATATGATTCCTAAAACGCGATATCGCATCTCATTTCTATGTTTCATGGTAAGATATAACATGATTTGCGAAGTGTTATGTATTCCTCGTCTACATTTCAAATGAATGTGAATGCGATACTTCCTCGCGAGGAAATAGCGTTTGCAGATGTCTACGTATCGTAGCAATAGCTTTCTAATGCTTCTTAAAACGCCATATCGAATCTCATTTCTATCTTTCATGGTAAGATATAATATGATTTGCGAAGTGTCATGTATTGCTCGTCTACACTTCAAATGAATGTAAATGCGACACTTTCTTGCAAGGAAATAGCGTCTGCAGATGTCTAGGTATCGTAGCAATAGTGTTCTAATGCTTCTTAAAACGCGATATCGCATCTCAATTCTATACTTCATGGTAAGATATAACATGATTTGCGAAGTGTTATGTATTCCTCGTCTACACTTCAAATGAATGTAAATGCGACACTTCCTTGCTAAGGAATAGCGTGTGCAGATGTCTAGGTATCGTAGCAATAGTGTTCTAATGCTTCTTAAAACGCGATATCGCATCTCAATTCTATGTTTCATGGTAAGATATAATATGATTTGCTAAGTGTCATGTATTCCCCGTCTACACTTCAAATGAATGTAAATGCGACACTTCCTTGCAAGGAAATAGCGTTTGCAGATGTCTACGTATCGAAACAATAGAGTTCAAATGCTTCTTAAAACGCGATATCGCATCTCATTTCTATGTTTCATGGTAAGATATAATATGATTTGCGAAGTGTTATGTATTCCTCGTCTACACTTCAAATGAATGTAAATGCGACACTTCCTCGCAAGGAAATAGCGATTGCAGATGTCTACGTATCGTAGCAATAGTGTTCTAATGCTACTTAAAACGCGATATCGCATCTCATTTCTATGTTTCATGGTAAGATATAATATGATTTGCGAAGTGTCATGTATTCCTCGTCTACACTTCAAATGAATGTAAATGCGACACTTCCTTGCAAGGAAATAGCGTTTGCAGATGTCTACGTATCGAAGCAATAGAGTTCAAATGCTTCTTAAAACGCGATATCGCATCTCATATCTATGTTTCATGATAAGATATAATATTCATTCCGAAGTGTTATGCATTCCTCGTCTACGATTCAAATGAATGTAAAGGCGACACTTCCTTGCAAGGAAATAGCGTTTGCAGATGTCTACGTATCGTAGCAATAGAGTTCTAATGCTTCTTAAAACGCGACATTGCATCTCATTTCTATGTTTCATGGTAAGATATAATATGATTTGCGAAGTGTTATGTAGTCCTCGTCTACACTTCAAATGAATGTGAATGCGACACTTCCTTGCTAGGGAATAGCGTGTGCACATGTCTAGGTATCGTAGCAATAGTGTTCTAATGCTTCTTAAAACGCGATATCGCATCTCAATTCTATGTTTCATGTTAAGATATAACATGATTTGCGAAGTGTTATGTATTCCTCGTCTACACTTCAAATGAATGTGAATGCGATACTTCCTCGCTAGGAAATAGCGTTTGCAGATGTCTACGTATCGTAGCAATAGCTTTCTAATGCTTCTTAAAACGCGATATCGAATCTCATTTCTATGTTTCATGGTAAGATATAATATGATTTGCGAAGTGTTATGTATTCCTCGTCTACACTTCAAATGAATGTGAATGCGATACTTCCTCGCTAGGAAATAGCGTTTGCAGATGTCTACGTATCGTAGCAATATCTTTCTAATGCTTCTTAAAACGCGATATCGAATCTCATTTCTATGTTTCATGGTAAGATGTAATATGATTTGCTAAGTGTTATGTATTCCTCGTTTACACTTCAAATGAATGTGAATGCGACACTTCCTCGCTAGGAAATAGCGTTTGCAGATGTCTACGTATCGTAGCAATAGTGTTCTAATGCTTCTTAAAACGCGATATCGCATCTCATTTCTATGTTTCATGGTAAGATATAATATGATTCGCGAAGTATCATGTATTCCTCGTCTACACTTCAAATGAATGTAAATGCGACACTTCCTTGCAAGGAAATAGCGTTTGCAGATGTCTACGTATCGAAGTAATAGTGTTCAAATGCTTCTTAAAACGAGATATTGCATCTCATATCTATGTTTCATGATAAGATATAATATTCATTGCGAAGTGTTATGCATTCCTCGTCTACGATTCAAATGAATGTGAATGCGACACTTCCTCACTAGGAAATAGCGTTTGCAGATATCTACGTATCGTAGCAATAGAGTTCTAATGCTTCTTAAAACGCGATATCACATCTCATTTCTATGTTTAATGGTAAGATATAATATGATTTGCGGAGTGTTATGTATTCCTCGTCTACACTTCAAATGAATGTAAACGCGACACTTCTTTGCAAGGAAATAGCGTTTGCAGATGTCTACGTATCGTAGCAATAGAGTTCTTATGATTCTTAAAACGCGATATCGCATCACATTTCCATGTTTCGTGGTAAGATATAATATGATTTGCGGAGTGTTATGTATTCCTCGTCTACACTACAAATGAATGTTAATGCGACACTTCCTCGCTAGGAAACAGCGTTTGCAATTGTCTACGTATCGTTGCAATAGAGTTCTTATGATTCTTAAAGCTCGATATCGCATCTCATTACTATATTTCATGGTAAGATATAATATGATTTGCGGAGTGTTATGTATTCCTCGACTACACTTCAAATGAATGTAAATGCGACACTTCATTGCAATGAAATAGCGTTTGCAGATGTCTACGTATCGTAGCAATAGAGTTCTTATGATTCTTAAAGCGCGATATCGCATCTCATTTCTATGTTTCATGGTAAGATATAACATGATTTGCGAAATGTTATGTGTTCCTCGTCTACGATTCAAATGAATGTAAATGCGACACTTCCTTGCAAGGAAATAGCGTTTGCAGATGTCTACGTATCGTAGCAATAGAATTCTTATGATTCTTAAAACGCGATATCGCATCACATTTCTATGTTTCATGGTAAGATATAATATGATTTGCGAAGTGTTATGTATTCCTCGTCTACACTAAATGAATGTGAATGCGACACTTCTTCGCTAGGAAATAGCGTTTGCAGATGTCTACGTATCGTAGCAATAGAGTTCTAATGCTTCTTAAAACGCGATATCGCATCTCATTTCTATGTTTCATGGTAAGATATAATATGATTTGCTATGTGTTATGTATTCCTCGCCTACACTTCAAATGAATGTAAATGCGACACTTCTTTGCTAGGAAATAGCTTTTGCAAATGTCTACCTATCGTAGCAATAGTGTTCTAATGCTTCTTAAAACGCGATATCGCATCTCATTTCTATGTTTCATGGTAAGATATAATATGATTTGCGAAGTATCATGTATTCCTCGTCTACACTTCAAATGAATGTGAATGCGACACTTCCTCGCTAGGAAATAGCGTTTGCAGATGTCTGCGTATCGTAGCAGTAGAGTTCTAATGCTTCTTAAAACGCGGCATTGCATCTCATTTCTATGTTTCATGGTAAGATATAATATGATTTGCGAAGTGTTATGTAGTCCTCGTCTACACTTCAAATGAATGTGAATGCGACACTTCCTTGCTAGGGAATAGCGTGTGCACATGTCTAGGTATCGTAGCAATAGTGTTCTAATGCTTCTTAAAACGCGATATCGCATCTCAATTCTATGTTTCATGTTAAGATATAACATGATTTGCGAAGTGTTATGTATTCCTCGTCTACACTTCAAATGAATGTGAATGCGATACTTCCTCGCTAGGAAATAGCGTTTGCAGATGTCTACGTATCGTAGCAATAGCTTTCTAATGCTTCTTAAAACGCGATATCGAATCTCATTTCTATGTTTCATGGTAAGATATAATATGATTTGCGAAGTGTTATGTATTCCTCGTCTACACTTCAAATGATTGTGAATGCGATACTTCCTCGCTAGGAAATAGCGTTTGCAGATGTCTACGTATCGTAGCAATATCTTTCTAATGCTTCTTAAAACGCGATATCGAATCTCATTTCTATGTTTCATGGTAAGATGTAATATGATTTGCTAAGTGTTATGTATTCCTCGTTTACACTTCAAATGAATGTGAATGCGACACTTCCTCGCTAGGAAATAGCGTTTGCAGATGTCTACGTATCGTAGCAATAGTGTTCTAATGCTTCTTAAAACGCGATATCGCATCTCATTTCTATGTTTCATGGTAAGATATAATATGATTCGCGAAGTATCATGTATTCCTCGTCTACACTTCAAATGAATGTAAATGCGACACTTCCTTGCAAGGAAATAGCGTTTGCAGATGTCTACGTATCGAAGTAATAGTGTTCAAATGCTTCTTAAAACGAGATATTGCATCTCATATCTATGTTTCATGATAAGATATAATATTCATTGCGAAGTGTTATGCATTCCTCGTCTACGATTCAAATGAATGTGAATGCGACACTTCCTCACTAGGAAATAGCGTTTGCAGATGTCTACGTATCGTAGCAATAGAGTTCTAATGCTTCTTAAAACGCGATATCACATCTCATTTCTATGTTTAATGGTAAGATATAATATGATTTGCGGAGTGTTATGTATTCCTCGTCTACACTTCAAATGAATGTAAACGCGACACTTCTTTGCAAGGAAATAGCGTTTGCAGATGTCTACGTATCGTAGCAATAGAGTTCTTATGATTCTTAAAACGCGATATCGCATCACATTTCCATGTTTCGTGGTAAGATATAATATGATTTGCGGAGTGTTATGTATTCCTCGTCTACACTACAAATGAATGTTAATGCGACACTTCCTCGCTAGGAAACAGCGTTTGCAATTGTCTACGTATCGTTGCAATAGAGTTCTTATGATTCTTAAAGCTCGATATCGCATCTCATTACTATATTTCATGGTAAGATATAATATGATTTGCGGAGTGTTATGTATTCCTCGACTACACTTCAAATGAATGTAAATGCGACACTTCATTGCAATGAAATAGCGTTTGCAGATGTCTACGTATCGTAGCAATAGAGTTCTTATGATTCTTAAAGCGCGATATCGCATCTCATTTCTATGTTTCATGGTAAGATATAACATGATTTGCGAAATGTTATGTGTTCCTCGTCTACGATTCAAATGAATGTAAATGCGACACTTCCTTGCAAGGAAATAGCGTTTGCAGATGTCTACGTATCGTAGCAATAGAGTTCTTATGATTCTTAAAACGCGATATCGCATCACATTTCTATGTTTCATGGTAAGATATAATATGATTTGCGAAGTGTTATGTATTCCTCGTCTACACTAAATGAATGTGAATGCGACACTTCTTCGCTAGGAAATAGCGTTTGCAGATGTCTACGTATCGTAGCAATAGAGTTCTAATGCTTCTTAAAACGCGATATCGCATCTCATTTCTATGTTTCATGGTAAGATATAATATGATTTGCTATGTGTTATGTATTCCTCGCCTACACTTCAAATGAATGTAAATGCGACACTTCTTTGCTAGGAAATAGCTTTTGCAAATGTCTACCTATCGTAGCAATAGTGTTCTAATGCTTCTTAAAACGCGATATCGCATCTCATTTCTATGTTTCATGGTAAGATATAATATGATTTGCGAAGTATCATGTATTCCTCGTCTACACTTCAAATGAATGTGAATGCGACACTTCCTCGCTAGGAAATAGCGTTTGCAGATGTCTGCGTATCGTAGCAGTAGAGTTCTAATGCTTCTTAAAACGCGATATCGCATCTCATTTCTATGTTTCATGGTGAGATATAATATGATTTGCGAAGTGTTATGTATTCCCCGTCTACACATCAAATGAATGTAAATGCGACAGTTTCTTGCAAGGAAATAGCGTTTGCGGATGTCCGCGTATCGAAGCAATAGGGTTCAAATGCTTCTTAAAACGAGATATTGCATCTCATATCTATGTTTCATGATAAGATATAATATTCATTGCGAAGTGTTATGTATTCCTCGTCTACGATTCAAATGAATGTAAATGCGACACTTCCTTGCAAGGAAATAGCGTTTGCAGATGTCTACGTATCGTAGCAATAGAGTTCTTATGATTCTTAAAGCGCGATATCGCATCACATTTCTATGTTTCATGGTAAGATATAATATGATTTGCGAAGTTTCATGTATTCCTCGTCTACGATTCAAATGAATGTAAATGCGACACGTCCTTGCAAGGAAATAGCGTTTGCAGATGTCTACGTATCGTAGCAATAGAGTTCTAATACTTCTTAAAACGCGATATCGCACCTCATTTCTATGTTTCATGGTAAGATATAATATGGTTTGCGAAGTGTTATGTATTCCTCGTCTACACTTCAAATGAATGTGAATGCGACACTTCCTCGCTAGGAAATAGCGTTTGCAGATGTCTGCGTATCGTAGCAGTAGAGTTCTAATGCTTCTTAAAACGCGATATCGCATCTCATTTCTATGTTTCATGGTGAGATATAATATGATTTGCGAAGTGTTATGTATTCCCCGTCGACACATCAAATGAATGTAAATGCGACACTTTCTTGCAAGGAAATAGCGTTTGCGGATGTCCGCGTATCGAAGCAATAGAGTTCAAATGCTTCTTAAAACGAGATATTGCATCTCATATCTATGTTTCATGATAAGATATAATATTCATTGCGAAGTGTTATGTATTCCTCGTCTACGATTCAAATGAATGTAAATGCGACACTTCCTTGCAAGGAAATAGCGTTTGCAGATGTCTACGTATCGTAGCAATAGAGTTTTAATGCTCCTTAAAACGCGATATCGCATCTCATTTCTATGTTTCATGGTAAGATATAATATGATTTGCGAATTGTTATGTATTCCTCGTCTACACTTCAAATGAATGTGAATGTGACACTTCCTCGCTAGGAAATAGCGTTTGCAGATGTCTGAGTATCGTAGCAGTAGAGTTCTAATGCTTCTTAAAACGCGATATCGCATCTCATTTCTATGTTTCATGGTAAGATATAATATGATTTGCGAAGTGTTATGTATTCCTCGTCTACACTTCAAATGAATGTAAATGCGACACTTCTTTGCAAGGAAATAGCGTTTGCAGATGTCTACGTGTCGCTGCAATAGAGTTCTTATGATTCTTAAAACGCTATATCGCATCTCATTTCTATGTTTCATGGTAAGATGTAATATGATTTGCGGAGTGTTATGTATTCCTCGTCTACACTTCAAATGAATGTAAATGCGACACTTCCTTGCAAGGAAATAGCGTTTGCTGATGTCTACGTATCGTAGCAATAGAGTTCTAATGCTTCTTAAAACGCGATATCGCATCTCATTTCTATGTTTCATGGTGAGATATAATATGATTTGCGAAGTGTTATGTATTCCCCGTCGACACATCAAATGAATGTAAATGCGACACTTTCTTGCAAGGAAATAGCGTTTGCGGATGTCCGCGTATCGAAGCAATAGAGTTCAAATGCTTCTTAAAACGAGATATTGCATCTCATATCTATGTTTCATGATAAGATATAATATTCATTGCGAAGTGTTATGTATTCCTCGTCTACGATTCAAATGAATGTAAATGCGACACTTCCTTGCAAGGAAATAGCGTTTGCAGATGTCTACGTATCGTAGCAATAGAGTTTTAATGCTCCTTAAAACGCGATATCGCATCTCATTTCTATGTTTCATGGTAAGATATAATATGATTTGCGAATTGTTATGTATTCCTCGTCTACACTTCAAATGAATGTGAATGTGACACTTCCTCGCTAGGAAATAGCGTTTGCAGATGTCTGAGTATCGTAGCAGTAGAGTTCTAATGCTTCTTAAAACGCGATATCGCATCTCATTTCTATGTTTCATGGTAAGATATAATATGATTTGCGAAGTGTTATGTATTCCTCGTCTACACTTCAAATGAATGTAAATGCGACACTTCTTTGCAAGGAAATAGCGTTTGCAGATGTCTACGTATCGCTGCAATAGAGTTCTTATGATTCTTAAAACGCTATATCGCATCTCATTTCTATGTTTCATGGTAAGATGTAATATGATTTGCGGAGTGTTATGTATTCCTCGTCTACACTTCAAATGAATGTAAATGCGACACTTCCTTGCAAGGAAATAGCGTTTGCTGATGTCTACGTATCGTAGCAATAGAGTTCTTATGATTCTTAAAACGCGATATC
Organism: Xylocopa sonorina; assembly: GCF_050948175.1. Taxonomy (NCBI): domain Eukaryota; kingdom Metazoa; phylum Arthropoda; class Insecta; order Hymenoptera; family Apidae; genus Xylocopa; species Xylocopa sonorina. The sequence goes on along the minus strand of NW_027490257.1, from coordinate 381,279 downwards.
GCATCTCATTTCTATGTTTCATGGTAAGATATAATATGATTTGCGTAGTGTTATGTATTCCTCGTCTACACTTCAAATGAATGTATATGCGACACTTCCTGGCTAGGAAATAGCGTTTGCAGATGTCTACGTATCGTAGCAATAGAGTTCTAATGCTTCTTAAAACGCGATATCGCATCTCATTTCTATGTTTCATGGTAAGATATAATATGATTTGCTATGTGTTATGTATTCCTCGCCTACACTTCAAATGAATGTAAATGCGACACTTCTTTGCTAGGAAATAGCTTTTGCAAATGTCTACCTATCGTAGCAATAGTGCTCTAATGCTTCTTAAAACGCGATATCGCATCTCATTTCTATGTTTCATGGTAAGATATAATATGATTTGCGAAGTGTTATGTATTCCTCGTCTACGATTCAAATGAATGTAAATGCGACACTTCCTTGCAAGGAAATAGCGTTTGCAGATGTCTACGTATCGTAGCAATAGAGTTCTTCTGATTCTTAAAACGCGATATCGCATCACATTTCTATGTTTCATGGTAAGATATAATATGATTTGCGAAGTGTTATGTATTCCTCGTCTACACTTCAAATGAATGTGAATGCGACACTTCCTCGCTAGGAAATAGCGCTTGCAGATGTCTACGTATCGTTGCAATGGATTTCTGATGCTTCTTAAAACGCGATATCGCACCTCATTTCTATGTTTCATGGTAAGATATAATATGATTTGCGAAGTGTTATCTATTCCTCGTCTACACTTCAAATGAATGTAAATGCGACACTTCTTTGCAAGGAAATAGCGTTTGCAGATGTCTACGTATCGTTGCAATAGGTTTCTTATGATTCTTAAAACGCTATATCGCATCTCATTTCTATGTTTCATGGTAAGATATAATATGATTTGCGGAGTGTTATGTATTCCTCGTCTACACTTCAAATGAATGTAAATGCGACACTTCTTTGCTAGGAAATAGCTTTTGCAAATGTCTACCTATCGTAGCAATAGTGCTCTAATGCTTCTTAAAACGCGATATCGCATCCCATTTCTATGTTTCATGGTAAGATATAATATGATTTGCGAAGTTTCATGTATTCCTCGTCTACGATTCAAATGAATGTAAATGCGACACGTCCTTGCAAGGAAATAGCGTTTGCAGATGTCTACGTATCGTAGCAATAGAGTTCTAATACTTCTTAAAACGCGATATCGCACCTCATTTCTATGTTTCATGGTAAGATATAATATGGTTTGCGAAGTGTTATGTATTCCTCGTCTACACTTCAAATGAATGTGAATGCGACACTTCCTCGCTAGGAAATAGCGTTTGCAGATGTCTGCGTATCGTAGCAGTAGAGTTCTAATGCTTCTTAAAACGCGATATCGCATCTCATTTCTATGTTTCATGGTGAGATATAATATGATTTGCGAAGTGTTATGTATTCCCCGTCGACACATCAAATGAATGTAAATGCGACACTTTCTTGCAAGGAAATAGCGTTTGCGGATGTCCGCGTATCGAAGCAATAGAGTTCAAATGCTTCTTAAAACGAGATATTGCATCTCATATCTATGTTTCATGATAAGATATAATATTCATTGCGAAGTGTTATGTATTCCTCGTCTACGATTCAAATGAATGTAAATGCGACACTTCCTTGCAAGGAAATAGCGTTTGCAGATGTCTACGTATCGTAGCAATAGAGTTTTAATGCCCCTTAAAACGCGATATCGCATCTCATTTCTATTTTTCATGGTAAGATATAATATGATTTGCGAATTGTTATGTATTCCTCGTCTACACTTCAAATGAATGTGAATGTGACACTTCCTCGCTAGGAAATAGCGTTTGCAGATGTCTGAGTATCGTAGCAGTAGAGTTCTAATGCTTCTTAAAACGCGATATCGCATCTCATTTCTATGTTTCATGGTAAGATATAATATGATTTGCGAAGTGTTATGTATTCCTCGTCTACACTTCAAATGAATGTAAATGCGACACTTCTTTGCAAGGAAATAGCGTTTGCAGATGTCTACGTATCGCTGCAATAGAGTTCTTATGATTCTTAAAACGCTATATCGCATCTCATTTCTATGTTTCATGGTAAGATGTAATATGATTTGCGGAGTGTTATGTATTCCTCGTCTACACTTCAAATGAATGTAAATGCGACACTTCCTTGCAAGGAAATAGCGTTTGCTGATGTCTACGTATCGTAGCAATAGAGTTCTTATGATTCTTAAAACGCGATATCGCATCTCATTTCTATGTTTCATGGTAAGATATAATATGATTTGCGTAGTGTTATGTATTCCTCGTCTACACTTCAAATGAATGTATATGCGACACTTCCTGGCTAGGAAATAGCGTTTGCAGATGTCTACGTATCGTAGCAATAGAGTTCTAATGCTTCTTAAAACGCGATATCGCATCTCATTTCTATGTTTCACGGTAAGATATAATATGATTTGCTGTGTGTTATGTATTCCTCGCCTACACTTCAAATGAATGTAAATGCGACTCTTCTTTGCTAGGAAATAGCTTTTGCAAATGTCTACCTATCGTAGCAATAGTGCTCTAATGCTTCTTAAAACGCGATATCGCATCTCATTTCTATGTTTCATGGTAAGATATAATATGATTTGCGAAGTGTTATGTATTCCTCGTCTACGATTCAAATGAATGTAAATGCGACACTTCCTTGCAAGGAAATAGCGTTTGCAGATGTCTACGTATCGTAGCAATAGAGTTCTTCTGATTCTTAAAACGCGATATCGCATCACATTTCTATGTTTCATGGTAAGATATAATATGATTTGCGGAGTGTTATGTATTCCTCGTCTACACTTCAAATGAATGTGATTGCGACACTTCCTCGCTAGGAAATAGCGCTTGCAGATGTCTACGTATCGTTGCAATGGATTTCTGATGCTTCTTAAAACGCGATATCGCACCTCATTTCTATGTTTCATGGTAAGATATAATATGATTTGCGAAGTGTTATCTATTCCTCGTCTACACTTCAAATGAATGTAAATGCGACACTTCTTTGCAAGGAAATAGCGTTTGCAGATGTCTACGTATCGTTGCAATAGAGTTCTTATGATTCTTAAAACGCTATATCGCATCTCATTTCTATGTTTCATAGTAAGATATAATATGATTTGCGGAGTGTTATGTATTCCTCATCTACACTTCAAATGAATGTAAATGCGACACTTCTTTGCTAGGAAATAGCTTTTGCAAATGTCTACCTATCGTAGCAATAGTGCTCTAATGCTTCTTAAAACGCGATATCGCATCCCATTTCTATGTTTCATGGTAAGATATAATATGATTTGCGAAGTTTCATGTATTCCTCGTCTACACTTCAAATGAATGAAAATGCGACACTTCCTTGCAAGGAAATAGCGTTTGCAAATGTCTACCTATCGTAGCAATAGAGTTCTAATACTTCTTAAAACGCGATATCGCATCTCATTTCTATGTTTCATGGTAAGATATAATATGATTTGCGAAGTGTTATGTATTCCTCGTCTACACTTCAAATGAATGTGAATGCGACACTTCCTCGCTAGGAAATAGCGTTTGCAGATGTCTGCGTATCGTAGCAGTAGAGTTCTAATGCTTCTTAAAACGCGATATAGCATCTCATTTCTATGTTTCATGGTAAGATATAATATGATTTGCGAAGTGTTATGTATTCCTCGTCTACACTTCAAATGAATGTAAATGCGACACTTCTTTGCAAGGAAATAGCGTTTGCAGATGTCTACGTATCGCTGCAATAGAGTTCTTATGATTCTTAAAACGCTATATCGCATCTCATTTCTATGTTTCATGGTAAGATGTAATATGATTTGCGGAGTGTTATGTATTCCTCGTCTACACTTCAAATGAATGTAAATGCGACACTTCCTTGCAAGGAAATAGCGTTTGCTGATGTCTACGTATCGTAGCAATAGAGTTCTTATGATTCTTAAAACGCGATATCGCATCTCATTTCTATGTTTCATGGTAAGATATAATATGATTTGCGTAGTGTTATGTATTCCTCGTCTACACTTCAAATGAATGTATATGCGACACTTCCTGGCTAGGAAATAGCGTTTGCAGATGTCTACGTATCGTAGCAATAGAGTTCTAATGCTTCTTAAAACGCGATATCGCATCTCATTTCTATGTTTCACGGTAAGATATAATATGATTTGCTGTGTGTTATGTATTCCTCGCCTACACTTCAAATGAATGTAAATGCGACTCTTCTTTGCTAGGAAATAGCTTTTGCAAATGTCTACCTATCGTAGCAATAGTGCTCTAATGCTTCTTAAAACGCGATATCGCATCTCATTTCTATGTTTCATGGTAAGATATAATATGATTTGCGAAGTGTTATGTATTCCTCGTCTACGATTCAAATGAATGTAAATGCGACACTTCCTTGCAAGGAAATAGCGTTTGCAGATGTCTACGTATCGTAGCAATAGAGTTCTTCTGATTCTTAAAACGCGATATCGCATCACATTTCTATGTTTCATGGTAAGATATAATATGATTTGCGGAGTGTTATGTATTCCTCGTCTACACTTCAAATGAATGTGATTGCGACACTTCCTCGCTAGGAAATAGCGCTTGCAGATGTCTACGTATCGTTGCAATGGATTTCTGATGCTTCTTAAAACGCGATATCGCACCTCATTTCTATGTTTCATGGTAAGATATAATATGATTTGCGAAGTGTTATCTATTCCTCGTCTACACTTCAAATGAATGTAAATGCGACACTTCTTTGCAAGGAAATAGCGTTTGCAGATGTCTACGTATCGTTGCAATAGAGTTCTTATGATTCTTAAAACGCTATATCGCATCTCATTTCTATGTTTCATAGTAAGATATAATATGATTTGCGGAGTGTTATGTATTCCTCGTCTACACTTCAAATGAATGTAAATGCGACACTTCTTTGCTAGGAAATAGCTTTTGCAAATGTCTACCTATCGTAGCAATAGTGCTCTAATGCTTCTTAATACGCGATATCGCATCCCATTTCTATGTTTCATGGTAAGATATAATATGATTTGCGAAGTTTCATGTATTCCTCGTCTACACTTCAAATGAATGAAAATGCGACACTTCCTTGCAAGGAAATAGCGTTTGCAAATGTCTACCTATCGTAGCAATAGAGTTCTAATACTTCTTAAAACGCGATATCGCATCTCATTTCTATGTTTCATGGTAAGATATAATATGATTTGCGAAGTGTTATGTATTCCTCGTCTACACTTCAAATGAATGTGAATGCGACACTTCCTCGCTAGGAAATAGCGTTTGCAGATGTCTGCGTATCGTAGCAGTAGTGTTCTAATGCTTCTTAAAACGCGATATAGCATCTCATTTCTATGTTTCATGGTAAGATATAATATGATTTACGAAGTGTTATGTATTCCTCGTCTACACATCAAATGAATGTAAAGCGACACTTTCTTGCAAGGAAATAGCGTTTGCGGATGTCTGCGTATCGAAGCAATAGAGTTCAAATGCTTCTTAAAACGAGATATTGCATCTCATATCTATGTTTCATGATAAGATATAATATTCATTGCGAAGTGTTATGTATTCCTCGTCTACGATTCAAATGAATGTAAATGCGACACTTCCTTGCAAGGAAATAGCGTTTGCAGATGTCTTCGTATCGTAGCAATAGAGTTCTAATGCTTCTTAAAACGCGCTATCGCATCTCATTTCTATGTTTCATGGTAAGATATAATATGATTTGCGAAGTGTTACGTATTCCTCGACTACACTTCAAATGAATGTAAATGCGACACTTCTTTGCTAGGAAATAGCGTTTGCAAATGTCTACCTATCGTAGCAATAATGTTCTAATGCTTCTTAAAACGCGATACCGCATCTCATTTCTATGTTTCATGGTAAGATATAATATGATTTGCGAAGTATCATGTATTCCTCGTCCACACTTCAAATGAATGTAAATGCGACACTTCCTTGCTAGGAAATAGCGTCTGCAGATGTCTAGGTATCGTAGCAATAGAGTTCTAATGTTTCTTAAAATGTGATATCGCATCTCATTTCTATGTTTCATGGTAAGATATCATATGATTTGCGAAGAGTTATGTATTCCACGTCTACACTTCAAATGAATGTAAATGCGACACTTCTTTGCTAGGAAATAGCTTTTGCAAATGTCTACCTAACGTAGCAATAGTGCTCTAATGCTTCTTAAAACGCGATATCGCATCTCATTTCTATGTTTCATGGTAAGATATAATATGATTTGCGAAGTATCATGTATTCCTCGTCTACACTTCAAATGAATGAAAATGCGACACTTCCTTGCAAGGAAATAGCGTTTGCAAATGTCTACCTATCGTAGCAGTAGTGTTCTGTTGCTTCTTAGAACGCGATATCGCATCTCATTTCTATGTTCCATGGTAAGATATAATATGATTTGCGAAGTGTTTTGTATTCCTCGTCTACACTTCAAATGAATGTAAATGGGACACTTCCTTGCAAGGAAATAGCGTTTGCTGATGTCTACGTATCGTAGCAATAGAGTTCTTATGATTCTTAAAACGCGCTATCGCATCTCATTTCTATGTTTCATGGTAAGATATAATATGATTTGCGTAGTGTTATGTATTCCTCGTCTACACTTCAAATGAATGTGAATGCGACACTTCCTCGCTAGGAAATAGCGTTTGCAGATGTCTACGTATCGTAGCAATAGAGTTCTAATGCTTCTTAAAACGCGATATCGCATCTCATTTCTATGTTCCATGGTAAGATATAATATGATTTGCGAAGTGTTTTGTATTCCTCGTCTACACTTCAAATGAATTTAAATGCGACACTTCCTTGCAAGGCAATAGCGTTTGCAGATGTCTACGTATCGAAGCAATAGATTTCAAATGCTTCTTAAAACGAGATATTGCATCTCATATCTATGTTTCATGATAACATATAATATTCATTGCGAAGTGTTATGCATTCCTCGTCTACGATTCAAATGAATGTAAATGCGAAACTTCTTTGCTAGGAAATAGCGTTTGCAAATGTCTACCTATCGTAGCAATAGTGTTCTAATGCTTCTTAAAACGCGATATCGCATCTCATTTCTATGTTTCATGGTAAGATATAATATGTATTGCGAAGTATCATGTATTCCTCGTCTACACTTCAAACGAATGTAAATGCGACACTTTCTTGCTAGGAAATGGCGTTTGCAGATGTCTAGGTATCGTAGCAATAGATTTCTAATCCTTCTTAAAACGCGATATCGCATCTCATTTCTATGTTTCAAGGTAAGATTTAATATGATTTGCGAAGTATCATGTATTGCTCGTCTACACTACAAACGAATGCAAATGCGACACTTCCTTGCTAGGAAATAGCGTTTGCAGATGTCTACGTATCGTAGCAATAGAGTTCTAATGCTTCTTAAAACGCGATATCGCATCTCATTTCTATGTTCCACGGTAAGATATAATATGATTTGCGAAGTGTTTTGTATTCCTCGTCTACACTTCAAATGAATGTAAATGCGACACTTCCTTGCAAGGAAATAGCGTTTGCAGGTGTCTACGTATCGTAGCAATAGAGTTCTTATGATTCTTAGAACTCGATATCGCATCTCATTACTATGTTTCATGGTAAGGTATAATATGAATTGCGGAGTGTTATGTATTCCTCGTCTACACTTCAAATGAATGTAAATGCGACACTTCCTTGCTAGGAAATAGCGTCTGCAGATGTCTAGGTATCGTAGGAATAGAGTTCTAAAACTTCTTAAAACGCGATATCGCATCTCATTTCTACGTTTCATGATAAGATGTAATATTCATTGCGAAGTGTTATGTATTCCTCGCCTACACTTCAAATGAATGTAAATGCGACACTTCCTTGCAAGGAAATAGCGTTTGCAGATGTCTACGTATCGAAGCAATAGAGTTCAAATGCTTCCTTAAACGAGATATTGCATCTCATATCTATGTTTCATGATAAGATATAATATTCATTGCAAAGTGTTATGTATTCCTCGCCTACACTTCAAATGAATGTAAATGCGACACTTCCTTGGAAGGAAATAGCGTTTGCAGATGTCTACGTATCGTAGCAATAGAGTTCATATGATTCTTAAAACGCGATATCGCATCTCATTTCTATGTTTCATGGTAAGATATAACATGATTTGCGAAGTGTTATGTATTCCTCGTCTACACATCAAATGAATGTGCATGCGATACTTCCTCGCTAGGAAATAGCGTTTGCAGATGTATACGTATCGTAGCAATAGCTTTCTAATGCTTCTTAAAACGCCATATCGCATCACATTTCTATGTTTCATGGTAAGATATAATATGATTTGCTAAGTGTCATGTATTCCTCGTCTACACTTCAAATGAATGTAAATGCGACACTTCCTTGCAAGGAAATAGCGTTTGCAGATGTCTACGTATCGAAACAATAGAGTTCAAATGCTTCTTAAAACGCGATATCGCATCTCATTTCTATGTTTCATGGTGAGATATAATATGATTTGCGAAGTATCATGTATTCCTCGTCTACACTTCAAATGAATGTAAATGCGACACTTCCTTGCTAGGAAATAGCGTCTGCAGATGTCTACGTATCGTAGCAATAGAGTTCATATGATTCTTAAAACGCGATATTGCATCTCATTTCTATGTTTCATGGTAAGATATAACATGATTTGCGAAGTGTCATGTTATACTCGTCTACACTTCAAATGAATGTGAATGCGATACTTCCTCGCTAGGAAATAGCGTTTGCAGATGTCTACGTATCGTAGCAATAGTGTTCTAATGCTTCTTAAAACGCGATATCGCATCTCATTTCTATGTTTCATGGTAAAATATAATATGATTTGCGAAGTATCATGTATTCCTCGTCTACACTTCAAATGAATGTAAATGCGACACTTCCTTGCAAGGAAATAGCGTCTGCATATGTCTAGGTATCGTAGCAATAGTGTTCTAATGATTCTTAAAACGCGATATCGCATCTCATTTCTATGTTTCATGGTAAGATATAATATGATTTGCGAAGTGTCATGTATTCCTCGTCTACACTTCAAATGAATGTAAATGCGACACTTCCTTGCTAGGAAATAGCGTCTGCAGATGTCTAGGTATCGTAGGAATAGAGTTCTAAAACTTCTTAAAACGCGATATCGCATCTCATTTCTATGTTTCATGGTAAGATATAATATTCATTACGAAGTGTTATGCATTCCTCGTCTTCGATTCAAATGAATGTAAATGCGACACTTCTTTGCTAGGAAATAGCGTTTGCAAATGTCTACCTATCGTAGCAATAGTGTTCTAATGCTTCTTAAAACGCGATATCGCATCTCATTTCTATGTTTCATGGTAAGATATAATATGTATTGCGAAGTATCATGTATTCCTCGTCTACACTTCAAACGAATGTAAATGCGACACTTTCTTGCTAGGAAATAGCGTCTGCAGATGTCTAGGTATCGTAGCAATAGCTTTCTAATGCTTCTTAAAACGCGATATCGCATCTCATTTCTATGTTTCATGGTAAGATATAATATGATTTGCGAAGTGTTATGTATTCCTCGTTTACACTTCAAATGAATGTAAATGCGACACTTCCTTGCAAGGAAATAGCTATTGCAGATGTCCACGTATAGTAGCAATAGAGTTCATATGATTCTTAAAACGCGATATCGCATCACATTTCTATGTTTCATGGTAAGATATAACATGATTTGCGAAGTTTTATGTATTCCTCGTCTACACTTCAAATGAATGTGAGTGCGACACTTCCTCGCTAGGAAATGGCGTTTGCAGATGTCTACGTATCGTAGCAATAGATTTCTAATCCTTCTTAAAACGCGATATCGCATCTCATCTCTATGTTTCATGGTAAGATATAATATGATTTGCGAAGTATCATGTATTCCTCGTCTACACTTCAAATGAATGTAAATGCGACACTTCCTTGCAAGGAAATAGCGTTTGCAGATGTCTACGTATCGAAGCAATAGAGTTCAAATGCTTCCTTAAACGAGATATTGCATCTCATATCTATGTTTCATGATGAGATATAATATTCATTGCGAAGTGTTATGCATTCCTCGTCTACGATTCAAATGGATGTAAATGCGACACTTCCTTGCTAGGAAATAGCGTTTGCAGATGTCTACGTATCGAAGCAATAGAGTTCAAATGTTTCTAAAAACAGGATATCGCATCTCAATTCTATGTTTCATGGTAAGATATAACATGATTTGCGAAGTGTTATGTATTCCTCGTCTACACTTCAAATGAATGTAAATGCGACACTTCCTTGCTAGGGAATAGCGTGTGCAGATGTCTAGGTATCGTAGCAATAGTGTTCTAATGCTTCTTAAAACGCGATATAGCATCTCAATTCTATGTTTCATGGTAAGATATAACATGATTTGCGAAGTGTTATGTATTCCTCGCCTACACTTCAAATGAATGTAAATGCGACACTTCCTTGCAAGGAAATAGCGTTTGCAGAGGTCTACGTATCGAAGCAATAGAGTTCAAATGCTTCCTTAAACGAGATATTGCACCTCATATCTATGTTTCATGATAAGATATAATATTCATTGCGAAGTGTTATGAATTCCTCGTCTACGATTCAAATGGATGTAAATGCGACACTTCCTTGCTAGGAAATAGCGTTTGCAGTTGTCTACGTATCGAAGCAATAGAGTTCAAATGTTTCTAAAAACAAGATATCGCATCTCAATTCTATGTTTCATGGTAAGATATAACATGATTTGCGAAGTGTTATGTATTCCTCGTCTACACTTCAAATGAATGTAAATGCGACACTTCCTTGCTAGGGAATAGCGTGTGCAGATGTCTAGGTATCGTAGCAATAGTGTTCTAATGCTTCTTAAAACGCGATATCGCATCTCAATTCTATGTTTCATGGTAAGATATAACATGATTTGCGAAGTGTTATGTATTCCTCGTCTACACTTCAAATGAATGTAAATGCGACACTCCCTTGCAAGGAAATAGCGTCTGCAGATGTCTACGTATCGTAGCAATAGATTTCTAATGCTTCATAAAACGCGATATCGCATCTCATTTCTATGTTTCATGGTAAGATATAATATGATTTGCGAAGCGTCATGTATTCCTCGTCTACCCTTCAAATGAATGTAAATGCGACACTTCCTTGCTAGGAAATAGCGTCTGCATATGTCTAGGTATCGTAGCAATAGTGTTCTAATGATTCTTAAAACGCGATATCGCATCTCATTTCTATGTTTCATGGTAAGATATAATATGATTTGCGAAGTGTCATGTATTCCTCGTCTACACTTCAAATGAATGTAAATGCGACACTTCCTTGCTAGGAAATAGCGTCTGCAGATGTCTAGGTATCGTAGGAATAGAGTTCTAAAACTTCTTAAAACGCGATATCGCATCTCATTTCTACGTTTCATGATAAGATGTAATATTCATTGCGAAGTGTTATGTATTCCTCGCCTACACTTCAAATGAATGTAAATGCGACACTTCCTTGCAAGGAAATAGCGTTTGCAGATGTCTACGTATCGAAGCAATAGAGTTCAAATGCTTCCTTAAACGAGATATTGCATCTCATATCTATATTTCATGATAAGATATAATATTCATTGCAAAGTGTTATGTATTCCTCGCCTAAACTTCAAATGAATGTAAATGCGACACTTCCTTGGAAGGAAATAGCGTTTGCAGATGTCTACGTATCGTAGCAATAGAGTTCATATGATTCTTAAAACGCGATATCGCATCTCATTTCTATGTTTCATGGTAAGATATAACATGATTTGCGAAGTGTTATGTATTCCTCGTCTACACATCAAATGAATGTGCATGCGATACTTCCTCGCTAGGAAATAGCGTTTGCAGATGTATACGTATCGTAGCAATAGCTTTCTAATGCTTCTTAAAACGCCATATCGCATCACATTTCTATGTTTCATGGTAAGATATAATATGATTTGCTAAGTGTCATGTATTCCTCGTCTACACTTCAAATGAATGTAAATGCGACACTTCCTTGCAAGTAAATAGCGTTTGCAGATGTCTACGTATCGAAACAATAGAGTTCAAGTGCTTCTTAAAACGCGATATCGCATCTCATTTCTATGTTTCATGGTAAGATATAATATGATTTGCGAAGTGTTATGTATTCCTCGTCTACACTTCAAATGAATGTAAATGCGACACTTCCTCGCAAGGAAATAGCGATTGCAGATGTCTACGTACCGTAGCAATAGAGTTCATATGATTCTTAAAACGCGATATCGCATCTCATTTCTATGTTTCATGGTAAGATATAACATGATTTGCGAAGTGTTATGTATTCCTCGTCTACACTTCAAATGAATGTGAATGCGATACTTCCTCGCTAGGAAATAGCGTTTGCAGATGTCTACGTATCGTAGCAATAGCTTTCTAATTCTTCTTAAAATGCGATATCGAATCTCATTTCTATGTTTCATGGTAAGATGTAATATGACTTGCGAAGTGTTATGTATTCCTCGTCTACACTTCAAATGAATGTAAATGCGACACTTCCTTGCAAGGAAATAGCGATTGCAGATGTCTACGTATCGTAGCAATAGAGTTCATATGATTCTTAAAACGCGATATCGCATCTCATTTCTATGTTTCATGGTAAGATTTAATATGATTTGCGAAGTATCATGTATTCCTCGTCTACACTTCAAACGAATGTAAATGCGACACTTCCTTGCGGTGAAATAGCGTCTGCAGATGTCTAGGTATCGTAGCAACGGAGTTCTAGTGCTTCTTAAAACGTGATATCGCATCTCATTTATATGTTTCATGGTAAGATATAATATGATTTGCGAAGTGTTATGTATTCCTCGTCTACACTTCAAATGAATGTGAATGCGATACTTCCTCGCTAGGAAATAGCGTTTGCAGATGTCTACGTATCGTAGCAATAGCTTTCTAATGCTTCTTAAAACGCGATATCGAATCTCATTTCTATGTTTCATGGTAAGATGTAATATGATTTGCGAAGTGTTATGTATTCCTCGTCTACACTTCAAATGAATGTAAATGCGACACTTCCTTGCAAGGAAATAGCGATTGCAGATGTCTACGTATCGTAGCAATAGAGTTCATATGATTCTTAAAACGCGATATCGAATCTCATTTCTATGTTTCATGGTAAGATATAATATGATTTGCGAAGTATCATGTATTCCTCGTCTACACTTCAAATGAATGTAAATGCGACACATCCTTGCAAGGAAATAGCGTTTGCAGATGTCTACGTATTGAAACAATAGAGTTCAAATGCTTCTTAAAACGCGATATCGCATCTCACTTCTATGTTTCATGGTAAGATATAATATGATTTGCGAAGTGTTATGTATTCCTCGTCTACACTTCAAATGAATGTAAATGCGACACTTCCTCGCAAGGAAATAGCGATTGCAGATGTCTACGTATCGTAGCAATAGAGTTCATATGATTCTTAAAACGCGATATCGAATCTCATTTCTATGTTTCATGGTAAGATATAATATGATTTGCGAAGTATCATGTATTCCTCGTCTACACTTCAAATGAATGTAAATGCGACACTTCCTTGCAAGGAAATAGCGTCTGCAGACGTCTAGGTGTCGTAGCAATAGAGTTCTAAAACTTCTTAAAACGCGATATCGCATCTCATTTCTATGCTTCATGGTAAGATGTAATATGATTTGCGAAGTATCATGTATTCTCCGTCTACACTTCAAATGAATGTAAATGCGACACATCCTTGCAAGGAAATAGCGTTTGCAGATGTCTACGTATTGAAACAATAGAGTTCAAATGCTTCTTAAAACGCGATATCGCATCTCACTTCTATGTTTCATGGTAAGATATAATATGATTTGCGAAGTGTTATGTATTCCTCGTCTACACTTCAAATGAATGTAAATGCGACACTTCCTCGCAAGGAAATAGCGATTGCAGATGTCTACGTATCGTAGCAATAGAGTTCATATGATTCCTAAAACGCGATATCGCATCTCACTTCTATGTTTCATGGTAAGATATAATATGATTTGCGAAGTGTTATGTATTCCTCGTCTACACTTCAAATGAATGTAAATGCGACACTTCCTCGCAAGGAAATAGCGATTGCAGATGTCTACGTATCGTAGCAATAGAATTCATATGATTCCCAAAACGCGATATCGCATCTCATTTCTATGTTTCATGGTAAGATATAACATGATTTGCGAAGTGTTATGTATTCCTCGTCTACATTTCAAATGAATGTGAATGCGATACTTCCTCGCGAGGAAATAGCGTTTGCAGATGTCTACGTATCGTAGCAATAGCTTTCTAATGCTTCTTAAAACGCCATATCGAATCTCATTTCTATCTTTCATGGTAAGATATAATATGATTTGCGAAGTGTCATGTATTGCTCGTCTACACTTCAAATGAATGTAAATGCGACACTTCCTTGCAAGGAAATAGCGTCTGCAGATGTCTAGGTATCGTAGCAATAGTGTTCTAATGCTTCTTAAAACGCGATATCGCATCTCAATTCTATATTTCATGGTAAGATATAACATGATTTGCGAAGTGTTATGAATTCCTCGTCTACGATTCAAATGGATGTAAATGCGACACTTCCTTGCTAGGAAATAGCGTTTGCAGATGTCAACGTATCGAAGCAATAGAGTTCAAATGTTTCTAAAAACAAGATATCGCATCTCATTTCTATGTTTCATGGTAAGATATAACATGATTTGCGAAGTGTTATGTATTCCTCGTCTACATTTCAAATGAATGTGAATGCGATACTTCCTCGCGAGGAAATAGCGTTTGCAGATGTCTACGTATCGTAGCAATAGCTTTCTAATGCTTCTTAAAACGCCATATCGAATCTCATTTCTATCTTTCATGGTAAGATATAATATGATTTGCGAAGTGTCATGTATTGCTCGTCTACACTTCAAATGAATGTAAATGCGACACTTCCTTGCAAGGAAATAGCGTCTGCAGATGTCTAGGTATCGTAGCAATAGTGTTCTAATGCTACTTAAAACGCGATATCGCATCTCAATTCTATATTTCATGGTAAGATATAACATGATTTGCGAAGTGTTATGAATTCCTCGTCTACGATTCAAATGGATGTAAATGCGACACTTCCTTGCTAGGAAATAGCGTTTGCAGATGACTACGTATCGAAGCAATAGAGTTCAAATGTTTCTAAAAACAAGATATCGCATCTCAGTTCTATGTTTCATGGTAAGATATAACATGATTTGCGAAGTGTTATGTATTCCTCGTCTACACTTCAAATGAATGTAAATGCGACACTTCCTTGCTAAGGAATAGCGTGTGCAGATGTCTAGGTATCGTAGCAATAGTGTTCTAATGCTTCTTAAAACGCGATATCGCATCTCAATTCTATGTTTCATGGTAAGATATAATATGATTTGCTAAGTGTCATGTATTCCTCGTCTACACTTCAAATGAATGTAAATGCGACACTTCCTTGCAAGGAAATAGCGTTTGCAGATGTCTACGTATCGAAACAATAGAGTTCAAATGCTTCTTAAAACGCGATATCGCATCTCATTTCTATGTTTCATGGTAAGATATAATATGATTTGCGAAGTGTTATGTATTCCTCGTCTACACTTCAAATGAATGTAAATGCGACACTTCCTCGCAAGGAAATAGCGATTGCAGATGTCTACGTATCGTAGCAATAGTGTTCTAATGCTTCTTGAAACGCGATATCGCATCTCATTTCTATGTTTCATGGTAAGATATAATATGATTTGCGAAGTGTCATGTATTCCTCGTCTACACTTCAAATGAATGTAAATGCGACACTTCCTTGCAAGGAAATAGCGTTTGCAGATGTCTACGTATCGAAGCAATAGAGTTCAAATGCTTCTGAAAACGCGATATCGCATCTCATATCTATGTTTCATGATAAGATATAATATTCATTGCGAAGTGTTATGCATTCCTCGTCTACGATTCAAATGAATGTAAAGGCGACACTTCCTTGCAAGGAAATAGCGTTTGCAGATGTCTACGTATCGTAGCAATAGAGTTCTAATGCTTCTTAAAACGCGACATTGCATCTCATTTCTATGTTTCATGGTAAGATATAATATGATTTGCGAAGTGTTATGTATTCCTCGTCTACACTTCAAATGAATGTGAATGCGACACTTCCTTGCTAGGGAATAGCGTGTGCACATGTCTAGGTATCGTAGCAATAGTGTTCTAATGCTTCTTAAAACGCGATATCGCATCTCAATTCTATGTTTCATGTTAAGATATAACATGATTTGCGAAGTGTTATGCATTCCTCGTCTACACTTCAAATGAATGTGAATGCGATACTTCCTCGCTAGGAAATAGCGTTTGCAGATGCCTACGTATCGTAGCAATAGCTTTCTAATGCTTCTTAAAACGCGATATCGAATCTCATTTCTATGTTTCATGGTAAGATGTAATTTGATTTGCGAAGTGTTATGTATTCCTCGTCTACACTTCAAATGAATGTAAATGCGACACTTCCTTGCAAGGAAATAGCGATTGCAGATGTCTACGTATCGTAGCAATAGAGTTCATATGATTCTTAAAACGCGATATCGCATCTCATTTCTATGTTTCATGGTAAGATATAACATGATTTGCGAAGTGTTATGTATTCCTCGTCTACACTTCAAATGAATGTGAATGCGATACTTTCTAGCTAGGAAATAGCGTTTTCAGATGTCTACGTACCGTAGCAATAGCTTTCTAATGCTTCTTAAAACGCGATATCGAATCTCATTTGTATGTTTCATGGTAAGATATAATATGATTTGCGAAGTATCATGTATTCCTCGTCTACACTTCAAACGAATGTAAATGCGACACTTCCTTGCTGGGAAATAGCGTCTGCAGATGTCTAGGTATCGTAGCAATGGAGTTCTAATGCTTCTTAAAACGTGATGTCGCATCTCATTTATATGTTTCATGGTAAGATATAATATGATTTGCGAAGTGTTATGTATTCCTCGTCTACACTTCAAATGAATGTAAATGCGACACTTCCTTGCAAGGAAATAGCGTTTGCAGATGTCTATGTATCGAAGCAATAGAGTTCAAATGCTTCTTAAAACGAGATATTGCATCTCATATCTATGTTTCAAGATAAGATATAATATTCATTGCGAAGTGTTATGCATTCCTCGTCTACACTTCAAACGAATGTAAATGCGACACTTTCTTGCTAGGAAATAGCGTTTGCAGATGTCTACGTATCGTAGCAATAGAGTTCTAATGCTTCTTAAAACGCGATATCGCATCTCATATCTATGTTTCATGGTAAGATATAATATGATTTGCGAAGTATCATGTATTCCTCGTCTACACTTCAAATGAATGTAAATGCGACACTTCCTTGCAAGGAAATAGCTGTTGCAGATGTCTACGTATCGTAGCAATAGAGTTCATATGATTCTTAAAACGCGATATCGCATCACATTTCTATGTTTCATGGTAAGATATAACATGATTTGCGAAGTTCTATGTATTCCTCGTCTACACTTCAAATGAATGTGAGTGCGACACTTCCTCGCTAGGAAATGGCGTTTGCAGATGTCTACGTATCGTAGCAATAGATTTCTAATGCTTCTTAAAACGCGATATCGCATCTCATTTCTATGTTTCAAGGTAAGATTTAATATGATTTGCGAAGTATCATGTATTCCTCGTCTACACTACAAACGAATGCAAACGCGACACTTCCTTGCTAGGAAATAGCGTTTGCAGATGTCTACGTATCGTAGCAATGGCTTTCTAATGCTTCTTAAAACGCGATATCGCATCTCATCTCTATGTTTCATGGTAAGATATAATATGATTTGCGAAGTATCATGTATTCCTCGTCTACACTTCAAATGAATGTAAATGCGACACTTCCTTGCAAGGAAATAGCGTCTGCAGATGTCTACGTATCGTAGCAATAGATTTCTAATGCTTCTTAAAACGCGATATCGCATCTCATTTCTATGTTTCATGGTAAGATATAATATGATTTGCGAAGCGTCATGTATTCCTCGTCTACTCTTCAAATGAATGTAAATGCGACACTTCCTTGCTAGGAAATAGCGTCTGCATATGTCTAGGTATCGTAGCAATAGTGTTCTAATGATTCTTAAAACGCGATATCGCATCTCATTTCTATGTTTCATGGTAAGATATAATATGATTTGCGAAGTGTCATGTATTCCTCGTCTACACTTCAAATGAATGTAAATGCGACACTTCCTTGCTAGGAAATAGCGTCTGCAGATGTCTAGGTATCGTAGGAATAGAGTTCTAAAACTTCTTAAAACGCGATATCGCATCCCATTTCTATGTTTCATGATAAGATGTAATATTCATTGCGAAGTGTTATGTATTCCTCGCCTACACTTCAAATGAATGTAAATGCGACACTTCCTTGCAAGGAAATAGCGTTTGCAGATGTCTACGTATCGAAGCAATAGAGTTCAAATGCTTCCTTAAACGAGATATTGCATCTCATATCTATGTTTCATGATAAGATATAATATTCATTGCGAAGTGTTATGCATTCCTCGTCTACGATTCAAATGGATGTAAATACGACACTTCCTTGCTAGGAAATAGCGTTTGCAGATGTCTACGTATCGAAGCAATAGAGTTCAAATGTTTCTAAAAACAAGATATCGCATATCAATTCTATGTTTCATGGTAAGATATAACATGATTTGCGAAGTGTTATGTATTCCTCGTCTACACTTCAAATGAATGTAAATGCGACACTTCCTTGCTAGGGAATAGCGTGTGCAGATGTCTAGGTATCGTAGCAATAGTGTTCTAATGCTTCTTAAAACGCGATATCGCATCTCAATTCTATGTTTCATGGTAAGATATAACATGATTTGCGTAGTGTTATGTATTCCTCGTCTACACTTCAAATGAATGTAAATGCGACACTTCCTTGCAAGGAAATAGCGTCTGCAGATGTCTACGTATCGTAGCAATAGATTTCTAATGCTTCTTAAAACGCGATATCGCATCTCATTTCTATGTTTCATGGTAAGATATAATATGATTTGCGAAGCGTCATGTATTCCTCGTCTACTCTTCAAATGAATGTAAATGCGACACTTCCTTGCTAGGAAAGAGCGTCTGCATATGTCTAGGTAGCGTAGCAATAGTGTTCTAATGATTCTTAAAACGCGATATCGCATCTCATTCCTATGTTTCATGGTAAGATATAATATGATTTGCGAAGTGTCATGTACTCCTCGTCTACACTTCAAATGAATGTAAATGCGACACTTCCTTGCTAGGAAATAGCGTCTGCAGATGTCCAGGTATCGTAGGAGTAGAGTTCTAAAACCCCTTAAAACGCGATATCGCATCTCATTTCTATGTTTCATGATAAGATGTAATATTAATTGCGAAGTGTTATGTATTCCTCGCCTACACTTCAAATGAATGTAAATGCGACACTTCCTTGCAAGGAAATAGCGTTTGCAGATGTCTACGTATCGAAGCAATAGAGTTCAAATGCTTCCTTAAACGAGATATTGCATCTCATATCTATGTTTTATGATAAGATATAATATTCATTGCGAAGTATTATGTATTCCTCGCCTACACTTCAAATGAATGTAAATGCGACACTTCCTTGGAAGGAAATAGCGTTTGCAGATGTCTACGTATCGTAGCAATAGAGTTCATATGATTCTTAAAACGCGATATCGCATCTCATTTCTATGTTTCATGGTAAGATATAACATGATTTGCGAAGTGTTATGTAGTCCTCGTCTACACATCAAATGAATGTGAATGCGATACTTCCTCGCTAGGAAATAGCGTTTGCAGATGTATACGTTTCGTAGCAATAGCTTTCTAATGCTTCTTAAAACGCCATATCGCATCACATTTCTATGTTTCATGGTAAGATATAATATGATTTGCTAGGTGTCATGTATTTCTCGTCTACACTTCAAATGAATGTAAATGCGACACTTCCTTGCAAGGAAATAGCGTTTGCAGATGTCTACGTATCGAAACAATAGAGTTCAAATGCTTCTTAAAACGTGATATCGCATCTCATTTATATGTTTCATGGTAAGATATAACATGATTTGCGAAGTGTTATGTATTCCTCGTCTACACTTCAAATGAATGTGAATGCGATACTTTCTAGCTAGGAAATAGCGTTTTCAGATGTCTACGTATCGTAGCAATAGCTTTCTAATGCTTCTTAAAACGCGATATCGAATCTCATTTCTATGTTTCATGGTAAGATATAATATGATTTGCGAAGTATCATGTATTCCTCGTCTACACTTCAAACGAATGTAAATGCGACACTTCCTTGCTGGGAAATAGCGTCTGCAGATGTCTAGGTATCGTAGCAATGGAGTTCTAATGCTTCTTAAAACGTGATGTCGCATCTCATTTATATGTTTCATGGTAAGATATAATATGATTTGCGAAGTGTTATGTATTCCTCGTCTACACTTCAAATGAATGTGAATGCGACACTTCCTTGCAAGGAAATAGCGTTCGCAGATGTATACGCATCGAAGCAATAGAGTTCATATGATTCTTAAAACGCGATATTGCATCTCATTTCTATGTTTCATGGTAAGATATAACATGATTTGCGAAGTGTCATGTTATACTCGTCTACACTTCAAATGAATGTGAATGCGATACTTCCTCGCTAGGAAATAGCGTTTGCAGATGTCTACGTCTCGTAGCAATAGTGTTCTAATGCTTCTTAAAACGCGATATCGCATCTCATTTCTATGTTTCATGGTAAAATATAATATGATTTGCGAAGTATCATGTATTCCTCGTCTACACTTCAAATGAATGTAAATGCGACACTTCCTTGCAAGGAAATAGCGTTTCCAGATGTCTATGTATCGAAGCAATAGAGTTCAAATGCTTCTTAAAACGAGATATTGCATCTCATATCTATGTTTCAAGATAAGATATAATATTCATTGCGAAGTGTTATGCATTCCTCGTCTACACTTCAAACGAATGTAAATGCGACACTTTCTTGCTAGGAAATAGCGTTTGCAGATGTCTACGTATCGTAGCAATAGAGTTCTAATGCTTCTTAAAACGCGATATCGCATCTCATATCTATGTTTCATGGTAAGATATAATATGATTTGCGAAGTATCATGTATTCCTCGTCTACACTTCAAATGAATGTAAATGCGACACTTCCTTGCAAGGAAATAGCGATTGCAGATGTCTACGTATCGAAGCAATAGAGTTCAAATGCTTCCTTAAACGAGATATTGCATCTCATATATATGTTTCATGATAAAATATAATATTCATTGCGAAGTGTTATGCATTCCTCGTCTACGATTCAAATGGATGTAAATGCGACACTTCCTTGCTAGGAAATAGCGTTTGCAGATGTCTACGTATCGAAGCAATAGAGTTCAAATGCTTCTTAAAACGCGATATCGCATCTCAATTCTATGTTTCATGGTAAGATATAACATGATTTGCGAAGTGTTATGTATTCCTCGTCTACACTTCAAATGAATGTAAATGCGACACTTCCTTGCTAGGGAATAGCGTGTGCAGATGTCTAGGTATCGTAGCAATAGTGTTCTAATGCTTCTTAAAACGCGATATCGCATCTCAATTCTATGTTTCATGGTAAGATATAACATGATTTGCGAAGTGTTATGTATTCCTCGTCTACACTTCAAATGAATGTAAATGCGACACTTCCTTGCTAGGAAATAGCGTCTGCAGTAGTCTAGGTATCGTAGGAATAGAGTTCTAAAACTTCTTAAAACGCGATATCGCATCTCATTTCTATGTTTCATGATAAGATGTAATATTCATTGCGAAGTGTTATGTATTCCTCGCCTACACTTCAAATGAATGTAAATGCGACACTTCCTTGCAAGGAAATAGCGTTCGCAGATGTATACGTATCGAAGCAATAGAGTTCAAATGCTTCCTTAAACGAGATATTGCATCTCATATCTATGTTTCATGATAAGATATAATATTCATTGCGAAGTGTTATGTATTCCTCGCCTACACTTCAAATGAATGTAAATGCGATACTTCCTTGGAAGGAAATAGCGTTTGCAGATGTCTACGAATCGTAGCAATGGAGTTCATATGATTCTTAAAACGCGATATCGCATCTCATTTCTATGTTTCATGGTAAGATATAACATGATTTGCGAAGTGTTATGTATTCCTCGTCTACACTTCAAATGAATGTGAATGCGATACTTCCTCGCTAGGAAATAGCGTTTGCAGATGTCTACGTATCGTAGCAATAGCTTTCTAATGCTTCTTATAGCGCGATATCGAATCTCATTTCTATGTTTCATGGTAAGATATAATATGATTTGCGAAGTATCATGTATTCCTCATCTACACTTCAATTGAATGTAAATGCGACACTTCCTTGCAAGGAAATAGCGTCTGCAGATGTCTAGGTGTCGTAGCAATAGAGTTCAAGTGCTTCTTAAAACGTGATATCGCATCTCATTTATATGCTTCATGGTAAGATATAACATGATTTGCGAAGTGTTATGTA
Source organism: Xylocopa sonorina (assembly GCF_050948175.1). Classification (NCBI taxonomy): domain Eukaryota; kingdom Metazoa; phylum Arthropoda; class Insecta; order Hymenoptera; family Apidae; genus Xylocopa; species Xylocopa sonorina. The sequence continues at coordinate 358,603 of NW_027490257.1, read as the reverse complement.
TTCCTCGTCTACACTTCAAATGAATGTGAATGCGATACTTTCTAGCTAGGAAATAGCGTTTTCAGATGTCTACGTATCGTAGCAATAGCTTTCTAATGCTTCTTAAAACGCGATATCGAATCTCATTTCTATGTTTCATGGTAAGATATAATATGATTTGCGAAGTGTCATGTATTCCTCGTCTACACTTCAAATGAATGTAAATGCGACACTTCCTTGCAAGGAAATAGCGTTTGCAGATGTCTACGTATCGAAGCAATAGAGTTCAAATGCTACTTAAAACGCGATATCGCATCTCATCTCTATGTTTCATGGTAAGATATAATATGATTTGCGAAGTATCGTGTATTCCTCGTCTACACTTCAAATCAATGTAAATGCGACACTTCCTTGCAAGGAAATAGCGTTTGCAGATGTCTATGTATCGAAGCAATAGAGTTCAAATGCTTCTTAAAACGAGATATTGCATCTCATATCTATGTTTCAAGATAAGATATAATATTCATTGCGAAGTGTCATGTATTCCTCGTCTACACTTCAAATGAATGTAAATGCGACACTTCCTTGCAAGGAAATAGCGTTTGCAAATGTCTACCTATCGTAGCAATAGTGTTCTAATGCTTCTTAAAACGCGATATCGCATCTCATTTCTATGTTTCATGGTAAGATATAATATGATTTGCGAAGTATCATGTATTCCTCGTCTACACTTCAAATGAATGTAAATGCGACACTTCCTTGCTAGGAAATAGCGTCTGCAGATGTCTAGGCATCGTAGCAATAGAGTTCTAATGCATCTTAAAACGCGATATCGCATCTCATTTCTGTGTTTCATGGTAAGATATAATATGATTTGCGAAGTGTCATGTATTCCTCGTCTACACTTCAAATGAATGTAAATGCGAAACTTCCTTGCAAGGAAATAGCGATTGCAGATGTCTACGTATCGTAGCAATAGGGTTCTTATGATTCTTAAAACGCGATATCGCATCTCATTTCTATGTTTCATTTTAAGATATAATATGATTTGCGAAGTGTTATGTATTCCTCGTCTACACTTCAAATGAATGTAGATGGGACACTTCCTTGCAAGGAAATAGCGTTTGCAGATGTCTACGTATCGGAACAATAGAGTTCAAATGCTTCTTAAAACGCGATATCGCATCTCATTTCTATGTTTCATGGTAAGATATAATATGATTTGCGAAGTATCATGTATTCCTCGTCTACACTTCAAATGAATGTAAATGCGACACTTCCTTGCTAGGAAATAGCGTCTGCAGATGTCTAGGTATCGTAGCAATAGAGTTCTAATGCTTCTTAAAACGCGATATCGCATCTCATTTCTATGTTTCATGGTAAGATATAATATGATTTGCGAAGTGTTATGTATTCCTCGTCTACACTTCAAATGAATGTAAATGCGACACTTGTTTGCTAGGAAATAGCGTTTGCAAATGTCTACATATCGTAGCAATAGAGTTCTTATGATTCTTAAAACGCGATATCGCATCTCATTTCTATGTTTCATGGTAAGATATAATATGATTTGCGAAGTGTTATGTATTCCTCGTCTACACTTCAAATGAATGTAAATGCGACACTTCCTCGCTAGGAAATAGCGTTCGCAGATGTCTACATATCGTAGCAATAGAGTTCTAATGCTTCTTAAAACGCGATATCGCATCTCATTTCTATGTTTCATGGTAAGATATAATATGATTTGCGAAGTGTTATGTATTCCTCGTCTACACTTCAAATGAATGTAAATGCGACACTTGTTTGCTAGGAAATAGCGTTTGCAAATGTCTACATATCGTAGCAATAGAGTTCTTATGATTCTTAAAACGCGATATCGCATCTCATTTCTATGTTTCATGGTAAGATATAATATGATTTGCGAAGTGTTATGTATTCCTCGTCTACACTTCAAATGAATGTAAATGCGACACTTCCTCGCTAGGAAATAGCGTTCGCAGATGTCTACATATCGTAGCAATAGAGTTCTAATGCTTCTTAAAACGCGATATCGCATCTCATTTCTATGTTTCATGGTAAGATATAATATGATTTGCGAAGTGTTATGTATTCCTCGTCTACACTTCAAATGAATGTAAATGCGACACTTCCTTGCAAGGAAATAGCGTTTGCAAATGTCTACCTATCGTAGCAATAGTGTTCTAATGCTTCTTAAAACGCGATATCGCATCTCATTTCTATGTTTCATGGTAAGATATAATATGATTTGCGAAGTGTCATGTATTCCTCGTCTACACTTCAAATGAATGTAAATGCGACACTTCCTTGCAAGGATATAGCGTTTGCAGATGTCTACGTATCGAAGCAATAGAGTTCAAATGCTTCTTAAAACGAGATATTGCATCTCATATCTATGTTTCATGATAAGATATAATATTCATTGCGAAGTGTTATGCATTCCTCGTCTACGATTCAAATGAATGTAAATGCGACACTTCCTTGCAAGGAAATAGCGTTTGCAGATGTCTACGTATCGTAGCAATAGGGTTCTTATGATTCTTAAAAGGCGATATTGCATCTCATTTCTATGTTTCATGGTAAGATATAATATGATTTGCGAAGAGTTATGTATTCCTCGTCTACACTTCAAATCAATGTGAATGCGACACTTCCTCGCTAGGAAATAGCGTTTGCAGATGCCTACGTATCGTTAGCAATAGCTTTCTATTGCTTCTTAAAACGCGATATCGCATCTCATTTCTGTGTTTCATGGTAAGATATAATATGATTTGCGAAGTGTCATGTATTCCTCGTCTACACTTCAAATGAATGTAAATGCGACACTTCCTTGCAAGGAAATAGCGTTTGCAGATGTCTACGTATCGTAGCAATAGAGTTCTTATGATTCTTAAAACGCGATATCGCATCTCATTTCTATGTTTCATGGTAAGATATAATATGATTTGCGAAGTGTTATGTATTCCTCGTCTACACTTCAAATGAATGTAAATGCGACAATTCCTCGCTAGGAAATAGCGTTCGCAGATGTCTACGTATCGTAGCAATAGAGTTCTAATGCTTCTTAAAACGCGATATCGCATCTCATTTCTATGTTTCATGGTAAGATATAATATGATTTGCGAAGTGTTATGTATTCCTCGTCTACACTTCAAATCAATGTGAATGCGACACTTCCTCGCTAGGAAATAGCGTTTGCAGATGCCTACGTATCGTTAGCAATAGCTTTCTATTGCTTCTTAAAACGCGATATCGCATCTCATTTCTATGTTTCATGGTAAGATATAATATGATTTGCGAAGTGTCATGTATTCCTCGTCTACACTTCAAATGAATGTAAATGCGACACTTCCTTGCAAGGATATAGCGTTTGCAGATGTCTACGTATCGAAGCAATAGAGTTCAAATGCTTCTTAAAACGAGATATTGCATCTCATATCTATGTTTCATGATAAGATATAATATTCATTGCGAAGTGTTATGCATTCCTCGTCTACGATTCAAATGAATGTAAATGCGACACTTCCTTGCAAGGAAATAGCGTTTGCAGATGTCTACGTATCGTAGCAATATGGTTCTTATGATTCTTAAAAGGCGATATTGCATCTCATTTCTATGTTTCATGTTAAGATATAATATGATTTGCGAAGAGTTATGTATTCCTCGTCTACACTTCAAATCAATGTGAATGCGACACTTCCTCGCTAGGAAATAGCGTTTGCAGATGCCTACGTATCGTTAGCAATAGCTTTCTATTTCTTCTTAAAACGCGATATCGCATCTCATTTCTATGTTTCATGGTAAGATATAATATGATTTGCGAAGTGTCATGTATTCCTCGTCTACACTTCAAATGAATGTAAATGCGACACTTCCTTGCGAGGAAATAGCGTTTGCAAATGTCTACCTATCGTAGCAATAGTGTTCTAATGCTTCTTAAAACGCGATATCGCATCTCATTTCTATGTTTCATGGTAAGATATAATATGATTTGCGAAGTATCATGTATTCCTCGTCTACACTTCAAATGAATGTAAATGCGACACTTCCTTGCAAGGAAATAGCGTTTGCAAATGTCTACCTATCGTAGCAATAGTGTTCTAATGCTTCTTAAAACGCGATATCGCATCTCATTTCTATGTTTCATGGTAAGATATAATATGATTTGCGAAGTGTCATGTATTGCTCGTCTACACTTCAAATGAATGTAAATGCGACACTTCCTTGCAAGGATATAGCGCTTGCAGATGTCTACGTATCGAAGCAATAGAGTTCAAATGCTTCTTAAAACGAGATATTGCATCTCATATCTATGTTTCATGATAAGATATAATATTCATTGCGAAGTGTTATGCATTCCTCGTCTACGATTCAAATGAATGTAAATGCGACACTTCCTTGCAAGGAAATAGCGTTTGCAGATGTCTACGTATCGTAGCAATAGGGTTCTTATGATTCTTAAAAGGCGATATTGCATCTCATTTCTATGTTTCATGGTAAGATATAATATGATTTGCGAAGAGTTATGTATTCCTCGTCTACACTTCAAATCAATGTGAATGCGACACTTCCTCGCTAGGAAATAGCGTTTGCAGATGCCTACGTATCGTTAGCAATAGCTTTCTATTGCTTCTTAAAACGCGATATCGCATCTCATTTCTGTGTTTCATGGTGAGATATAATATGATTTGCGAAGTGTCATGTATTCCTCGTCTACACTTCAAATGAATGTAAATGCGACACTTCCTTGCAAGGAAATAGCGTTTGCAGATGTCTACGTATCGTAGCAATATGGTTCTTATGATTCTTAAAAGGCGATATCGCATCTCATTTCTATGTTTCATGGTAAGATATAATATGATTTGCGAAGAGTTATGTATTCCTCGTCTACACTTCAAATCAATGTGAATGCGACACTTCCTCGCTAGGAAATAGCGTTTGCAGATGCCTACGTATCGTTAGCAATAGCTTTCTATTGCTTCTTAAAACGCGATATCGCATCTCATTTCTATGTTTCATGGTAAGATATAATATGATTTGCGAAGTGTCATGTATTCCTCGTCTACACTTCAAATGAATGTAAATGCGACACTTCCTTGCAAGGATATAGCGTTTGCAGATGTCTACGTATCGAAGCAATAGAGTTCAAATGCTTCTTAAAACGAGATATTGCATCTCATATCTATGTTTCATGATAAGATATAATATTCATTGCGAAGTGTTATGCATTCCTCGTCTACGATTCAAATGAATGTAAATGCGACACTTCCTTGCAAGGAAATAGCGTTTGCAGATGTCTACGTATCGTAGCAATATGGTTCTTATGATTCTTAAAAGGCGATATTGCATCTCATTTCTATGTTTCATGGTAAGATATAATATGATTTGCGAAGAGTTATGTATTCCTCGTCTACACTTCAAATCAATGTGAATGCGACACTTCCTCGCTAGGAAATAGCGTTTGCAGATGCCTACGTATCGTTAGCAATAGCTTTCTATTTCTTCTTAAAACGCGATATCGCATCTCATTTCTATGTTTCATGGTAAGATATAATATGATTTGCGAAGTGTCATGTATTCCTCGTATACACTTCAAATGAATGTAAATGCGACACTTCCTTGCAAGGAAATAGCGTTTGCAAATGTCTACCTATCGTAGCAATAGTGTTCTAATGCTTCTTAAAACGCGAAATCGCATCTCATTTCTATGTTTCATGGTAAGATATAATATGATTTGCGAAGTATCATGTATTCCTCGTCTACACTTCAAATGAATGTAAATGCGACACTTCCTTGCTAGGAAATAGCGTCTGCAGATTTCTAGGCATCGTAGCAATAGAGTTCTAATGCATCTTAAAACGCGATATCGCATCTCATTTCTATGTTTCATGGTAAGATATAATACGATTTGCGAAGTGTTATGCATTCCTCGTCTACGATTCAAATGAATGTAAATGCGACACTTCCTTGCAAGGAAATAGCGTTTGCAGATGTCTACGTATCGTAGCAATAGAGTTCATATGATTCTTAAAACGCGATATCGCATCTCGTTTCTATGTTTCTTGGTAAGATATAACATGATTTGCGAAGTGTTATGTATTCCTCGTCTACACTTCAAATGAATGTAAATGCGACACTTCCTTGCTAGGAAATAGCGTCTGCAGATGTCTAGGTCTCGTAGCAATAGAGTTCTAATGCTTCTTAAAACGCGATATCGCATCTCATTTCTATGTTTCATGGTAAGATATAATATGATTTGCGAAGTGTTATGTATTCCTCGTCTACAATTCAAATGAATGTAAATGCGACGCTTGTTTGCTAGGAAATAGCGTTTGCAAATGTCAACATATCGTAGCAATAGTGTTCGAATGCTTCTTAAAACGCGATATCGCATCTCATTTCTATGTTTCATGGTAAGATATAATATGATTTGCGAAGTATCATATATTCCTCGTCTACACTTCAAATGAATGTAAATGCGACACTTCCTTGCTAGGAAATAGCGTCTGCAGATGTCTAGGTATCGTAGCAATAGAGTTCTAATGCTTCTTAAAACGCGATATCGCATCTCATTTCTATGTTTCATGGTAAGATATAATATGATTTGCGAAGAGTTATGTATTCCTCGTCTACACTTCAAATCAATGTGAATGCGACACTTCCTCGCTAGGAAATAGCGTTTGCAGATGCCTACGTATCGTTAGCAATAGCTTTCTATTGCTTCTTAAAACGCGATATCGCATCTCATTTCTGTGTTTCATGGTAAGATATAATATGATTTGCGAAGTGTCATGTATTACTCGTCTACACTTCAAATGAATGTAAATGCGACACTTCCTTGCAAGGAAATAGCGTTTGCAGATGTCTACGTATCGTAGCAATAGAGTTCTTATGATTCTTAAAACGCGATATCGCATCTCATTTCTATGTTTCATGGTAAGATATAATATGATTTGCGAAGTGTTATGTATTCCTCGTCTACACTTCAAATGAATGTAAATGCGACACTTCCTCGCTAGGAAATAGCGTTCGCAGATGTCTACGTATCGTAGCAATAGAGTTCTAATGCTTCTTAGAACGCGATATCGCATCTCATTTCTATGTTTCATGGTAAGATATAATATGATTTGCGAAGTGTTATGTATTCCTCGTCTACACTTCAAATCAATGTGAATGCGACACTTCCTCGCTAGGAAATAGCGTTTGCAGATGCCTACGTATCGTTAGCAATAGCTTTCTATTGCTTCTTAAAACGAGATATTGCATCTCATATCTATGTTTCATGATAAGATATAATATTCATTGCGAAGTGTTATGCATTCCTCGTCTACGATTCAAATGAATGTAAATGCGACACTTCCTTGCAAGGAAATAGCGTTTGCAGATGTCTACGTATCGTAGCAATATGGTTCTTATGATTCTTAAAAGGCGATATTGCATCTCATTTCTATGTTTCATGGTAAGATATAATATGATTTGCGAAGAGTTATGTATTCCTCGTCTACACTTCAAATCAATGTGAATGCGACACTTCCTCGCTAGGAAATAGCGTTTGCAGATGCCTACGTATCGTTAGCAATAGCTTTCTATTTCTTCTTAAAACGCGATATCGCATCTCATTTCTATGTTTCATGGTAAGTTATAATATGATTTGCGAAGTATCATGTATTCCTCGTCTACACTTCAAATGAATGTAAATGCGACACTTCCTTGCTAGGAAGTAGCGTCTGCAGATGTCTAGGCATCGTAGCAATAGAGTTCTAATGCATCTTAAAACGCGATATCGCATCTCATTTCTATGTTTCATGGTAAGATATAATATGATTTGCGAAGTGTTATGCATTCCTCGTCTACGATTCAAATGAATGTAAATGCGACACTTCTTTGCTAGGAAATAGGGTTTGCAAATGTCTACCTGTCGTAGCAATAGTGTTCTAATGCTTCTTAAAACGCGATATCGCATCTCATTTCTATGTTTCATGGTAAGATATAATATGATTTGCGAAGTATCATGTATTCCTCGTCTACACTTCAAATGAATGTAAATGCGACACTTCCTTGCTAGGAAATAGCGTTTGCAGATGTCTAGGCATCGTAGCAATAGAGTTCTAATGCATCTTAAAACGCGATATCGCATCTCATTTCTATGTTTCATGGTAATTTATAATATGATTTGCGAAGTGTTATGCATTCCTCGTCTACGATTCAAATGAATGTAAATGCGACACTTCCTTGCAAGGAAATAGCGTTTGCAGATGTCTACGTATCGTAGCAATAGAGTTCTAATGCTTCTTAAAACGCGATATCGCATCTCATTTCTATGTTTCATGGTAAGATATAATATGATTTGCGAAGTGTTATGTATTCCTCGTCTACACTTCAAATCAATGTGAATGCGACACTTCCTCGCTAGGAAATAGCGTTTGCAGATGCCTACGTATCGTTAGCAATAGCTTTCTATTGCTTCTTAGAACGCGATATCGCATCTCATTTCTATGTTTCATGGTAAGATATAATATGATTTGCGAAGTGTCATGTATTCCTCGTCTACACTTCAAATGAATGTAAATGCGACACTTCCTTGCAAGGATATAGCGTTTGCAGATGTCTACGTATCGAAGCAATAGAGTTCAAATGCTTCTTAAAACGAGATATTGCATCTCATATCTATGTTTCATGATAAGATATAATATTCATTGCGAAGTGTTATGCATTCCTCGTCTACGATTCAAATGAATGTAAATGCGACACTTCCTTGCAAGGAAATAGCGTTTGCAGATGTCTACGTATCGTAGCAATATGGTTCTTATGATTCTTAAAAGGCGATATTGCATCTCATTTCTATGTTTCATGGTAAGATATAATATGATTTGCGAAGAGTTATGTATTCCTCGTCTACAATTCAAATCAATGTGAATGCGACACTTCCTCGCTAGGAAATAGCGTTTGCAGATGCCTACGTATCGTTAGCAATAGCTTTCTATTTCTTCTTAAAACGCGATATCGCATCTCATTTCTATGTTTCATGGTAAGATATAATATGATTTGCGAAGTGTCATGTATTCCTCGTATACACTTCAAATGAATGTAAATGCGACACTTCCTTGCAAGGAAATAGCGTTTGCAAATGTCTACCTATCGTAGCAATAGTGTTCTAATGCTTCTTAAAACGCGAAATCGCATCTCATTTCTATGTTTCATGGTAAGATATAATATGATTTGCGAAGTATCATGTATTCCTCGTCTACACTTCAAATGAATGTAAATGCGACACTTCCTTGCTAGGAAATAGCGTCTGCAGATTTCTAGGCATCGTAGCAATAGAGTTCTAATGCATCTTAAAACGCGATATCGCATCTCATTTCTATGTTACATGGTAAGATATAATACGATTTGCGAAGTGTTATGCATTCCTCGTCTACGATTCAAATGAATGTAAATGCGACACTTCCTTGCAAGGAAATAGCGTTTGCAGATGTCTACGTATCGTAGCAATAGAGTTCATATGATTCTTAAAACGCGATATCGCATCTCGTTTCTATGTTTCTTGGTAAGATATAACATGATTTGCGAAGTGTTATGTATTCCTCGTCTACACTTCAAATGAATGTAAATGCGACACTTCCTTGCCAGGAAATAGCGTCTGCAGATGTCTAGGTATCGTAGCAATAGAGTTCTAATGCTTCTTAAAACGCGATATCGCATCTCATTTCTATGTTTCATGGTAAGATATAATATGATTTGCGAAGTGTTATGTATTCCTCGTCTACAATTCAAATGAATGTAAATGCGACAATTGTTTGCTAGGAAATAGCGTTTGCAAATGTCAACATATCGTAGCAATTGTGTTCTAATGCTTCTTAAAACGCGATATCGCATCTCATTTCTATGTTTCATGGTAAGATATAATATGATTTGCGAAGTATCATATATTCCTCGTCTACACTTCAAATGAATGTAAATGCGACACTTCCTTGCTAGGAAATAGCGTCTGCAGATGTCTAGGTATCGTAGCAATAGAGTTCTAATGCTTCTTAAAACGCGATATCGCATCTCATTACTATGTTTCATGGTAAGATATAATATGATTTGGAAGAGTTATGTATTCCTCGTCTACACTTCAAAGAAATGAAAATGCGACACTTCTTTGCTAGGAAATAGCGTTTGCAAATGTCTACCTATCGTAGCAATAGTGTTCTAATGCTTATTAAAACGCGATATCGCATCTCATTTCTATGTTTCATGGTAAGATATAATATGATTTGCGAAGTATCATGTATTCCTCGTCTACACTTCAAATGAATGTAAATGCGACACTTCCTTGCTAGGAAGTAGCGTCTGCAGATGTCTAGGCATCGTAGCAATAGAGTTCTAATGCATCTTAAAACGCGATATCGCATCTCATTTCTATGTTTCATGGTAAGATATAATATGATTTGCGAAGTGTTATGCATTCCTCGTCTACGATTCAAATGAATGTAAATGCGACACTTCTTTGCTAGGAAATAGGGTTTGCAAATGTCTACCTATCGTAGCAATAGTGTTCTAATGCTTCTTAAAACGCGATATCGCATCTCATTTCTATGTTTCATGGTAAGATATAATATGATTTGCGAAGTATCATGTATTCCTCGTCTACACTTCAAATGAATGTAAATGCGACACTTCCTTGCTAGGAAATAGCGATTGCAGATGTCTAGGCATCGTAGCAATAGAGTTCTAATGCATCTTAAAACGCGATATCGCATCTCATTTCTATGTTTCATGGTAATTTATAATATGATTTGCGAAGTGTTATGCATTCCTCGTCTACGATTCAAATGAATGTAAATGCGACACTTCCTTGCAAGGAAATAGCGTTTGCAGATGTCTACGTATCGTAGCAATAGAGTTCTAATGCTTCTTAAAACGCGATATCGCATCTCATTTCTATGTTTCATGGTAAGATATAATATGATTTGCGAAGTGTTATGTATTCCTCGTCTACACTTCAAATCAATGTGAATGCGACACTTCCTCGCTAGGAAATAGCGTTTGCAGATGCCTACGTATCGTTAGCAATAGCTTTCTATTGCTTCTTAGAACGCGATATCGCATCTCATTTCTATGTTTCATGGTAAGATATAATATGATTTGCGAAGTGTCATGTATTCCTCGTCTACACTTCAAATGAATGTAAATGCGACACTTCCTTGCAAGGATATAGCGTTTGCAGATGTCTACGTATCGAAGCAATAGAGTTCAAATGCTTCTTAAAACGAGATATTGCATCTCATATCTATGTTTCATGATAAGATATAATATTCATTGCGAAGTGTTATGCATTCCTCGTCTACGATTGAAATGAATGTAAATGCGACACTTCCTTGCAAGGAAATAGCGTTTGCAGATGTCTACGTATCGTAGCAATATGGTTCTTGTGATTCTTAAAAGGCGATATTGCATCTCATTTCTATGTTTCATGGTAAGATATAATATGGTTTGCGAAGAGTTATGTATTCCTCGTCTACACTTCAAATCAATGTGAATGCGACACTTCCTCGCTAGGAAATAGCGTTTGCAGATGCCTACGTATCGTTAGCAATAGCTTTCTATTTCTTCTTAAAACGCGATATCGCATCTCATTTCTATGTTTCATGGTAAGAAATAATATGATTTGCGAAGTGTTATGCATTCCTCGTCTACGATTCAAATGAATGTAAATGCGACACTTGTTTGCTAGGAAATAGCGTTTGCAAATGTCTACATATCGTAGCAATAGTGTTCTAATGCTTCTTAAAACGCGATCTCGCATCTCATTTCTATGTTTCATGGTAAGATATAATATGATTTGCGAAGTATCATGTATTCCTCGTCTACACTTCAAATGAATGTAAATGCGACACTTCCTTGCTAGGAAATAGCGTTTGCAGATGTCTAGGCATCGTAGCAATAGAGTTCATATGATTCTTAAAACGCGATATCGCATCTCGTTTCTATGTTTCTTGGTAAGATATAACATGATTTGCGAAGTGTTATGTATTCCTCGTCTACACTTCAAATGAATGTAAATGCGACACTTCCTTGCCAGGAAATAGCGTCTGCAGATGTCTAGGTATCGTAGCAATAGAGTTCTAATGCTTCTTAAAACGCGATATCGCATCTCATTTCTATGTTTCATGGTAAGATATAATATGATTTGCGAAGTGTTATGTATTCCTCGTCTACAATTCAAATGAATGTAAATGCGACACTTGTTTGCTAGGAAATAGCGTTTGCAAATGTCAACATATCGTAGCAATAGTGTTCTAATGCTTCTTAAAACGCGATATCGCATCTCATTTCTATGTTTCATGGTAAGATATAATATGATTTGCGAAGTATCATATATTCCTCGTCTACACTTCAAATGAATGTAAATGCGACACTTCCTTGCTAGGAAATAGCGTCTGCAGATGTCTAGGTATCGTAGCAATAGAGTTCTAATGCTTCTTAAAACGCGATATCGCATCTCATTACTATGTTTCATGGTAAGATATAATATGATTTGGAAGAGTTATGTATTCCTCGTCTACACTTCAAAGAAATGAAAATGCGACACTTCTTTGCTAGGAAATAGCGTTTGCAAATGTCTACCTATCGTAGCAATAGTGTTCTAATGCTTATTAAAACGCGATATCGCATCTCATTTCTATGTTTCATGGTAAGATATAATATGATTTGCGAAGTATCATGTATTCCTCGTCTACACTTCAAATGAATGTAAATGCGACACTTCCTTGCTAGGAAGTAGCGTCTGCAGATGTCTAGGCATCGTAGCAATAGAGTTCTAATGCATCTTAAAACGCGATATCGCATCTCATTTCTATGTTTCATGGTAAGATATAATATGATTTGCGAAGTGTTATGCATTCCTCGTCTACGATTCAAATGAATGTAAATGCGACACTTCTTTGCTAGGAAATAGGGTTTGCAAATGTCTACCTATCGTAGCAATAGTGTTCTAATGCTTCTTAAAACGCGATATCGCATCTCATTTCTATGTTTCATGGTAAGATATAATATGATTTGCGAAGTATCATGTATTCCTCGTCTACACTTCAAATGAATGTAAATGCGACACTTCCTTGCTAGGAAATAGCGTTTGCAGATGTCTAGGCATCGTAGCAATAGAGTTCTAATGCATCTTAAAACGCGATATCGCATCTCATTTCTATGTTTCATGGTAATTTATAATATGATTTGCGAAGTGTTATGCATTCCTCGTCTACGATTCAAATGAATGTAAATGCGACACTTCCTTGCAAGGAAATAGCGTTTGCAGATGTCTACGTATCGTAGCAATAGAGTTCTAATGCTTCTTAAAACGCGATATCGCATCTCATTTCTATGTTTCATGGTAAGATATAATATGATTTGCGAAGTGTTATGTATTCCTCGTCTACACTTCAAATCAATGTGAATGCGACACTTCCTCGCTAGGAAATAGCGTTTGCAGATGCCTACGTATCGTTAGCAATAGCTTTCTATTGCTTCTTAGAACGCGATATCGCATCTCATTTCTATGTTTCATGGTAAGATATAATATGATTTGCGAAGTGTCATGTATTCCTCGTCTACACTTCAAATGAATGTAAATGCGACACTTCCTTGCAAGGATATAGCGTTTGCAGATGTCTACGTATCGAAGCAATAGAGTTCAAATGCTTCTTAAAACGAGATATTGCATCTCATATCTATGTTTCATGATAAGATATAATATTCATTGCGAAGTGTTATGCATTCCTCGTCTACGATTGAAATGAATGTAAATGCGACACTTCCTTGCTAGGAAATAGCGATTGCAGATGTCTACGTATCGTAGCAATAGAGTTCATATGATTCTTAAAACGCGATATCGCATCTCATTTCTATGTTTCATGGTAAGATATAACATGATTTGCGAAGTGTTATGTATTCCTCGTCTACACTTCAAATGAATGTAAATGCGACCCTTCCTTGCTAGGAAATAGCGTCTGCAGATGTCTAGGTATCGTAGCAATAGAGTTCTAATGCTTCTTAAAACTCGATATCGCATCTCATTTCTATGTTTCATGGTAAGATGTAATATGATTTGCGAAGTGTTATGTATTCCTCGTCTACACTTCAAATGAATGTAAATGCGACACTTCCTAGCAAGGAAATAGCGTTTGCAGATGTCTACGCATCGTAGCAATAGAGTTCATATGATTCTTAAAACGCGATATCGCATCTCGTTTCTATGTTTCATGATAAGATATAATATGATTTGGGAAGTGTTATGTATTCCTCGTCTACACTTCAAATGAATGTAAATGCGACACTTGTTTGCTAGGAAATAGCGTTTGCAAATGTCTACATATCGTAGCAATAGTGTTCTAATCCTTCTTAAAACGCGATATCGCATCTCATTTCTATGTTTCATGGTAAGATATAATATGATTTGCGAAGTGTCATGTATTCCTCGTCTACACTTCAAATGAATGTAAATGCGACACTTCCTTGCTAGGAAATCGAGTCTGCAGATGTCTAGGTATCGTAGCAATAGAGTTCTAATGCTTCTTAAAACGCGATATCGCATCTCATTTCCATGTTTCATGGTAAGATATAATATGGTTTGCGAAGAGTTATGTATTCCTCGTCTACACTTCAAATGAATGTAAATGCGACACTTCCTTGCTAGGAAATAGCGTTTGCAAATGTCTACCTATCGTAGCGATAGTGTTCTAATGCTTCTTTCATTGTAAGATGTAATATGATTTGCGAAGTGTTATGCATTCCTCGTCTACGATTCAAATGAATGTAAATGCGACACTTCCTTGCTAGGAAATAGCGTCTGTAGATGTCTAGGTATCGTAGCAATAGAGTTCTAATGCTTCGTAAAACGCGATATCGCATCTCATTTCTACGTTTCATGGTAAGATATAATATGATTTTCGAAGTGTTATGCATTCCTCGTCTACGATTCAAATGAATGTAAATGCGACACTTCCTTGAAAGGAAATAGCGTTTACAGATGTCTACGTATCGTAGCAATAGAGTTCTTATGGTTCTTAAAACGCGATATTGCATCTCATTTCTATGTTTCATGATAAGATATAATATGTTTTTGCGAAGTGTTATGTATTCCTCGTCTACACTTCAAATGAATGTAAATGCGACACTTGTTTGCTAGGAAATAGCGTTTGCAAATGTCTACATATCGTAGCAATAGTGTTCTAATGCTTCTTAAAACGCGATATCGCATCTCATTTCTATGTTTCATGGTAAGATATAATATGATTTGCGAATTGTCATGTATTCCTCGTCTACACTTCAAATGAATGTAAATGCGACACTTCCTTGCTAGGAAATCGCGTCTGCAGATGTCTAGGTATCGTAGCAATAGAGTTCTAATGCTTCTTAAAACGCGATATCGCATCTCATTTCCATGTTTCATGGTAAGATATAATATGATTTGCGAATAGTTATGTATTCCTCGTCTACACTTCAAAGAAATGAAAATGCGACACTTCTTTGCTAGGAAATAGCGTTTGCAAATGTCTACCTATCGTAGCAATAGTGTTCTCATGCTTATTAAAACGCGATATCGCATCTCATTTCTATGTGTCATGGTAAGATATAATATGATTTGCGAAGTATCATGTATTCCTCGTCTACACTTCAAATGAATGTAAATGCGACACTTCCTTGCTAGGAAATAGCGTCTGTAGATGTCTAGGTATCGTAGCAATAGAGTTCTAATGCTTCGTAAAACCCGATATCGCATCTCATTTCTATGTTTCATGGTAAGATATAATATGATTTGCGAAGTATCATGTATTCCTCGTCTACACTTCAAATGAATGTAAATGCGACACTTCCTTGCTAGGAAATAGCGTCTGCAGATGTCTAGGTATCGTAGCAATAGAGTTCTAATGCTTCTTAAGACTCGATATCGCATCTCATTTCTATGTTTCATGGTAAGATATAATATGATTTGCGAAGTGTTATGTATTCCTCGTCTACACTTCAAATGAATGTAAATGCGACACTTGTTTGCTAGGAAATAGCATTTGCAAATGTCTACATATCGTAGCAACAGTGTTCTAATGCTTCTTAAAACGCGATATCGCTTCTCATTTGTATGTTTCATGGTAAGATATAATATGATTTGCGAAGTGTCATATATTCCTCGTCTACACTTCAAATGAATGTAAATGCGACACTTCCTTGCTAGGAAATAGCGTCTGCAGATGTCTAGGTATCGTAGCAATAGAGTTCTAATGCTTATTAAAACGCGATATCGCATCTCATTTCTATGTTTCATGGTAAGATATAATATGATTTGCGAAGTGTTATGTATTCCTCGTCTACACTAAATGAATGTGAATGCGACACTTCCTTGCAAGGAAGTAGCGTTTGCAGATGTCTACGTATCGTAGCAATAGAGTTCTTATGATTCTTAAAGCGCGATATCGCATCTCATTTCTATGTTTCATGGTAAGATATAATATGATTTGCGGAGTGTTATGTATTCCTCGTCTACACTTCAAACGAATGTGAATGCGACACTTTCTCGCTAGGAAATAGCGTTTGCAGATGTCTACGTATCGTTGCAATAGAGTTCTTATGATTCTTAAAACGCGATATCGCATCTCATTTCTATGTTTCATGGTAAGATATAATATGATTTGCGGAGTGTTATGTATTCCTCGTCTACACTTCAAATGAATGTAAATGCGACAATTCCTTGCTAGGAAATAGCGTTTGCAGATGTCTACGCATCGAAGCAATAGAGTTCAAATGCTTCTTAAAACGAGATATTGCATCTCATATCTATGTTTCATGATAAGATATAATATTCATTGCGAAGTGTTATGCATTCCTCGTCTACGATTCAAATGAATGTAAATGCGACACTTCCTTGCAAGGAAATAGCGTTTGCAGATGTCTACGTATCGAAGCAATAGATTTCAAAAGCTTCTTAAAACGCGATATCGCATCTCATTTCTATGTTTCATGGTAAGATATGATATGCTTTGCGGAGTGTTATGTATTCCTCGTCTACACTTCAAATGAATGTAAATGCGACACTTCCTTGCAAGGAAATAGCGGTTGCAGATGTCTACGTATCGTAGCAATAGAGTTCTTATGATTCTTAAAATGCGATATCGCAACTCATTTCTATGTTTCATGGTAAGATATAATATAATTTGCGAAGTGTTATGTATTCCTCGCCTACACTTCAAATGAATGTAAATGCGACACTTCTTTGCAAGGAAATAGCGCTTGCAGATGTCTACGTACCGTAGCAATAGAGTTCTTATGATTCTTAAAATGCGATATCGCATCTCATTTCTATGTTTCATGGTAAGATATAATATAATTTGCGGAGTGTTATGTGCTCCTCGTCTACACTTCAAATGAATGTAATTGCGACACTTCCTTGCAAGGAAATAGCGTTTGCAAATGTCTACCTATCGTAGCAGTAGTGTTCTAATGCTTCTTAGAACGCGAAGTCGCATCTCATTTCTATGTTTCATGGTAAGATATAATATGATTTGCGAACTGTTATGTATTCCTCGTCTACACTTCAAATGAATGTAAATGCGACAATTCCTTGCAAGGAAATAGCGTTTGCAGATGTCTACGTATCGAAGCAATAGAGTTCAAATGCTTCTTAAAACGAGATATTGCATCTCATATCTATGTTTCATGATAAGATATAATATTCATTGCGAAGTGTTATGCATTCCTCGTCAACGATTCAAATGAATGTAAATGCGACACTTCCTTGCAAGGAAATAGCGTTTGCAGATGTCTACGTATCGAAGCAATAGAGTTCAAAAGCTTCTTAAAACGCGATATCGCATCTCATTTCTATGTTTCACGGTAAGATATAATATGATTTGCGAACTGTTATGTATTCCTCGTCTACACTTCAAATGAATGTAAATGCGACACTTCCTTGCAAGGAAATAGCGTATGCAGATGTCTACGTATCGAAGCAATAGAGTTCAAATGCTTCTTAAAACGAGATATTGCATCTCATACCTATGTTTCATGGTAAGATGTAATATTCATTGCGAAGTGTTATGCATTCCTCGTCTACGATTCAAATGAAAGTAAATACGACACTTCCTTGCAAGGAAATAGCGTTTGCAGATGTCTACGTATCGTTGCAATAGAGATCTTATGATTCTTAAAACGCTATATCGCATCTCATTTCTATGTTTCATGGTAAGATATAATATGATTTGCGGAGTGTTATGTATTCCTCGTCTACACTTCAAATGAATGTAAATGCGACACTTCCTTGCAAGGAAATAGCGTTTGCAGATGTCTACGTATCGTAGCAATAGAGTTCTTATGATTCTTAAAACGCGATATCGCATCTCATTTCAATGTTTCATGGTAAGATATAATATGATTTGCGTAGTGTTATGTATTCCTCGTCTACACTTCAAATGAATGTAAATGCGACACTTCTTTGCAAGGAAATAGCGTTTGCAGATGTCTACGTATCGTAGCAATAGAGTTCATATGATTCTTAAAACGCGATATCGCATCTCATTTCTATGTTCCATGGTAAGGTATAATATGATTTGCGAAGTATTATGTATTCCTCGTCTACACTTCAAATGAATGTGAATGCGACACTTTCTCGCTAGGAAATAGCGTTTGCAGATGTCTACGTATCGTAGCAATAGATTTCTAATGCTTCTTAAAACGCGATATCGCATCTCATTTCTATGTATCATGGTAAGATATAATATGATTTGCGAAGTGTCATGTATTCCTCGTCTACACTTCAAATGAATTTAAATGCGACACTTCCTTGCAAGGAAATAGTGTTTGCAGATGCCTACGTATCGTTGCAATAGAGTTCTTATGATTCTTAAAACGCTATATCGCATCTCATTTCTATGTTTCATGGTAAGATATAATATGATTTGTGGAGTGTTATGTATTCCTCGTCTACACTTCAAATGAATGTAAATGCGACACTTCTTTGCAAGGAAATAGCGTTTGCAGATGTCTACGTATCGTAGCAATAGAGTTCATATGATTCTTAAAACGCGATATCGCATCTCATTTCTATGTTCCATGGTAAGGTGTAATATGATTTGCGAAGTATTATGTATTCCTCGTCTACACTTCAAATGAATGTAAATGCGACACTTCGTTGCAAGGAAATAGCGTTTGCAAATGTCTACCTATCGTAGCAGTAGTGTTCTAATGCTTCTTAAAACGAGATATTGCATCACATATCTATGTTTCATGATAAGATATAATATTCATTGCGAAGTGTTATGTATTCCTCGTATACACTTCAAATGAATGTAAATGCGACACTTCCTTGCAAGGAAATAGCGTTTGCAGATGTCTACGTATCGAAGCAATAGATTTCAAATGCTTCTTAAAACGAGATATTGCATCTCATATTTATGTTTCATGATAAGATATAATATTCATTGCGAAGTGTTATGCATTCCTCGTCTACGATTCACATGAATGTAAATGCGACACTTCCTTGCGAGGAAATAACGTTTGCAGATGTCTACGTATCGTAGCAATAGAGTTCTTATGATTCTTAAAACGCGATATCGCATCTCATTTCTATGTTTCATGGTAAGATATAATATAATTTGCGAAGTGTTATGTATTCCTCGCCTACACTTCAAATGAATGTGAATGCGACACTTTCTCGCTAGGAAATAGCGTTTGCAGATGTCTACTTATCGTTGCAATAGAGTTCTTATGATTCTTAAAACGCGATATCGCATCTCATTTCTATGTTTCATGGTAAGATATAATATGATTTGCGGAGTGTTATGTATTCCTCGTCTACACTTCAAATGAATGTAAATGCGACACTTCCTTGCATGGAAGTAGCGTTTGCAGATGTCTACGTATCGTAGCAATAGAGTTCTTATGATTCTTAAAGCGCGATATCGCATCTCATTTCTATGTTTCATGGTAATATATAATATGATTTGCGGAGTGTTATGTATTCCTCGTCTACACTTCAAATGAATGTAAATGCGACACTTCCTTGCAAGGAAATAGCGTTTGCAGATGTCTACGTATCGAAGCAATAGAGTTCAAATGCTTCTTAAAACGCGATATCGCATTTCATTTCTATGTTTCATGGTAAGATATGATATGATTTGCGAAGTGTCATGTATTCCTCGTCTACACTTCAAATGAATGTAAATGCGGCACTTCTTTGCAAGGAAATAGCGTTTGCAGATGTCTACGTATCGTAGCAATAGAGTTCTTATGATTCTTAAAATGCGATATCGCATCTCATTTCTATGTTTCATGGTAAGATATAATATAATTTGCGGAGTGTTATGTATTCCTCGTCTACACTTCAAATGAATGTAAATGCGACACTTCCTTGCAAGGAAATAGCGTTTGCAAATGTCTACCTATCGTAGCATTAGTGTTCTAATGCTTCTTAGAACGCGAAGTCGCATCTCATTTCTATGTTTCATGGTAAGATATAATATGATTTGCGAACTGTTATGTATTCCTCGTCTACACTTCAAATGAATGTAAATGCGACAATTCCTTGCAAGGAAATAGCGTTTGCAGATGTCTACGTATCGAAGCAATAGAGTTCAAATGCTTCTTAAAACGAGATATTGCATCTCATATCTATGTTTCATGATAAGATATAATATTCATTGCGTAGTGTTATGCATTCCTCGTCTACGATTCAAATGAATGTAAATGCGACACTTCCTTGCAAGGAAATAGCGTTTGCAGATGTCTACGTATCGAAGCAATAGAGTTCAAAAGCTTCTTAAAATGCGATATCGCATCTCATTTCTATGTTTCATGGTAAGATATGATATGATTTGCGGAGTGTTATGCATTCCTCGTCTACGATTCAAATGAATGTAAATGCGACACTTCCTTGCGAGAAATAACGTTTGCAGATGTCTACGTATCGTAGCAATATAGTTCTAATGCTTCTTAAAACGCGATATCGCATCTCATTTCTATGTATCATGGTAAGATATAATATGATTTGCGAAGTGTTATGTATTCCTCGCCTACACTTCAAATGAATGTAAATGCGACACTTCTTTGCTATGAAATAGCGTTTGCAAATGTCTACCTATCGTAGCAATAGTGCTCTAATGCTTCTTAAAACGCGATATCGCATCTCATTTCTATGTTTCATGGTAAGATATAATATGATTTGCGAAGTATCATGTATTCCTCGTCTACACTTCAAATGAATGTAAATGCGACACTTCCTTGCCAGGAAATAGCGTCCGCAGATGTCTAAATATCGTAGCAATAGAGTTCTAATGCTTCTTAAAACGCGATATCGCATCACATTTCTATGTTTCATGGTAAGATATAATATGATTTGCGGAGTGTTATGTATTCCTCGTCTACACTTCAAATGGATGTGAATGCGACACTTTCTCGCTAGGAAATAGCGTTTGCAGATGTCTACGTATCGTTGCAATAGAGTTCTTATGATTCTTAAAACGCGATATCCCATCTCATTTCTATGTTTCATGGTAAGATATAATATGATTTGCGGAGTGTTATGTATTCCTCGTCTACACTTCAAATGAATGTAAATGCGACACTTCCTTGCAAGGAAATAGCGTTTGCAGATGTCTACGTATCGTAGCAATAGAGTTCTTATGATTCTTAAAGCGCGATATCGCATCTCATTTCTATGTTTCATGGTAAGATATAATATGATTTGCGGAGTGTTATGTATTCCTCGTCTACACTTCAAATGAATGTAAATGCGACACTTCCTTGCAAGGAAGTAGCGTTTGCAGATGTCTACGTATCGTAGCAATAGAGTTCTTATGATTCTTAAAGCGCGATATCGCATCTCATTTCTATGTTTCATGGTAAGATATAATATGATTTGCGGAGTGTTATGTATTCCTCGTCTACACTTCAAACGAATGTGAATGCGACACTTTCTCGCTAGGAAATAGCGTTTGCAGATGTCTACGTATCGTTGCAATAGAGTTCTTATGATTCTTAAAACGCGATATCGCATCTCATTTCTATGTTTCATGGTAAGATATAATATGATTTGCGGAGTGTTATGTATTCCTCGTCTACACTTCAAATGAATGTAAATGCGACAATTCCTTGCAAGGAAATAGCGTTTGCAGATGTCTACGCATCGAAGCAATAGAGTTCAAATGCTTCTTAAAACGAGATATTGCATCTCATATCTATGTTTCATGATAAGATATAATATTCATTGCGAAGTGTTATGCATTCCTCGTCTACGATTCAAATGAATGTAAATGCGACACTTCCTTGCAAGGAAATAGCGTTTGCAGATGTCTACGTATCGAAGCAATAGATTTCAAAAGCTTCTTAAAACGCGATATCGCATCTCATTTCTATGTTTCATGGTAAGATATGATATGCTTTGCGGAGTGTTATGTATTCCTCGTCTACACTTCAAATGAATGTAAATGCGACACTTCCTTGCAAGGAAATAGCGGTTGCAGATGTCTACGTATCGTAGCAATAGAGTTCTTATGATTCTTAAAATGCGATATCGCAACTCATTTCTATGTTTCATGGTAAGATATAATATAATTTGCGAAGTGTTATGTATTCCTCGCCTACACTTCAAATGAATGTAAATGCGACACTTCTTTGCAAGGAAATAGCGCTTGCAGATGTCTACGTACCGTAGCAATAGAGTTCTTATGATTCTTAAAATGCGATATCGCATCTCATTTCTATGTTTCATGGTAAGATATAATATAATTTGCGGAGTGTTATGTGCTCCTCGTCTACACTTCAAATGAATGTAATTGCGACACTTCCTTGCAAGGAAATAGCGTTTGCAAATGTCTACCTATCGTAGCAGTAGTGTTCTAATGCTCCTTAGAACGCGAAGTCGCATCTCATTTCTATGTTTCACGGTAAGATGTAATATGATTTGCGAAGTGTTATGTATTCCTCGCCTACACTTCAAATGAATGTAAATGCGACACTTCTTTGCTAGGAAATAGCGTTTGCAAATGTCTACCTATCGTAGCAATAGTGCTCTAATGCTTCTTAAAACGCGATATCGCATCTCATCTCTATGTTTCATGGTAAGATATAATAAGATTTGCGAAGTATCATGTATTCCTCGTCTACACTTCAAATGAATGTGAATGCGACACTTTCTCGCTAGGAAATAGCGTTTGCAGATGTCTACGTATCGTTGCAATAGAGTTCTTATGATTCTTAAAACGCGATATCGCATCTCATTTCTATGTTTCATGGTAAGATATAATATAATTTGCGGAGTGTTATGTGCTCCTCGTCTACACTTCAAATGAATGTAATTGCGACACTTCCTTGCAAGGAAATAGCGTTTGCAAATGTCTACCTATCGTAGCAGTAGTGTTCTAATGCTTCTTAGAACGCGAAGTCGCATCTCATTTCTATGTTTCATGGTAAGATATAATATGATTTGCGAACTGTTATGTATTCCTCGTCTACACTTCAAATGGATGTGAATGCGACACTTTCTCGCTAGGAAATAGCGTTTGCAGATGTCTACGTATCGTTGCAATAGAGTTCTTATGATTCTTAAAACGCGATATCCCATCTCATTTCTATGTTTCATGGTAAGATATAATATGATTTGCGGAGTGTTATGTATTCCTCGTCTACACTTCAAATGAATGTAAATGCGACACTTCCTTGCAAGGAAATAGCGTTTGCAGATGTCTACGTATCGTAGCAATAGAGTTCCTATGATTCCTAAAACGCGATATTGCATCTCATTTCTATGTTTCATGGTAAGATATAATATGATTTGCGAAGTGTTATGTATTCCTCGTCTACACTAAATGAATGTGAATGCGACACTTCCTTGCAAGGAAGTAGCGTTTGCAGATGTCTACGTATCGTAGCAATAGAGTTCTTATGATTCTTAAAGCGCGATATCGCATCTCATTTCTATGTTTCATGGTAAGATATAATATGATTTGCGGAGTGTTATGTATTCCTCGTCTACACTTCAAACGAATGTGAATGCGACACTTTCTCGCTAGGAAATAGCGTTTGCAGATGTCTACGTATCGTTGCAATAGAGTTCTTATGATTCTTAAAACGCGATATCGCATCTCATTTCTATGTTTCATGGTAAGATATAATATGATTTGCGGAGTGTTATGTATTCCTCGTCTACACTTCAAATGAATGTAAATGCGACAATTCCTTGCAAGGAAATAGCGTTTGCAGATGTCTACGCATCGAAGCAATAGAGTTCAAATGCTTCTTAAAACGAGATATTGCATCTCATATCTATGTTTCATGATAAGATATAATATTCATTGCGAAGTGTTATGCATTCCTCGTCTACGATTCAAATGAATGTAAATGCGACACTTCCTTGCAAGGAAATAGCGTTTGCAGATGTCTACGTATCGAAGCAATAGATTTCAAAAGCTTCTTAAAACGCGATATCGCATCTCATTTCTATGTTTCATGGTAAGATATGATATGCTTTGCGGAGTGTTATGTATTCCTCGTCTACACTTCAAATGAATGTAAATGCGACACTTCCTTGCAAGGAAATAGCGGTTGCAGATGTCTACGTATCGTAGCAATAGAGTTCTTATGATTCTTAAAATGCGATATCGCAACTCATTTCTATGTTTCATGGTAAGATATAATATAATTTGCGAAGTGTTATGTATTCCTCGCCTACACTTCAAATGAATGTAAATGCGACACTTCTTTGCAAGGAAATAGCGCTTGCAGATGTCTACGTACCGTAGCAATAGAGTTCTTATGATTCTTAAAATGCGATATCGCATCTCATTTCTATGTTTCATGGTAAGATATAATATAATTTGCGGAGTGTTATGTGCTCCTCGTCTACACTTCAAATGAATGTAATTGCGACACTTCCTTGCAAGGAAATAGCGTTTGCAAATGTCTACCTATCGTAGCAGTAGTGTTCTAATGCTTCTTAGAACGCGAAGTCGCATCTCATTTCTATGTTTCACGGTAAGATGTAATATGATTTGCGAAGTGTTATGTATTCCTCGCCTACACTTCAAATGAATGTAAATGCGACACTTCTTTGCTAGGAAATAGCGTTTGCAAATGTCTACCTATCGTAGCAATAGTGCTCTAATGCTTCTTAAAACGCGATATCGCATCTCATCTCTATGTTTCATGGTAAGATATAATAAGATTTGCGAAGTATCATGTATTCCTCGTCTACACTTCAAATGAATGTGAATGCGACACTTTCTCGCTAGGAAATAGCGTTTGCAGATGTCTACGTATCGTTGCAATAGAGTTCTTATGATTCTTAAAACGCGATATCGCATCTCATTTCTATGTTTCATGGTAAGATATAATATGATTTGCGGAGTGTTATGTATTCCTCGTCTACACTTCAAATGAATGTAAATGCGACACTTCCTTGCAAGGAAATAGCGTTTGCAGATGTCTACGTATCGAAGCAATAGAGTTCAAATGCTTCTTAAAACGAGATATTGCATCTCTTATCTATGTTTCATGATAAGATATAATATTCATTGCGAAGTGTTATGCATTCCCCGTCTACGATTCAAATGAATGTAAATGCGACACTTCCTTGCAAGGAAATAGCGTTTGCAGATGTCTACGTATCGTAGCAATAGAGTTCTAATGCTTCTTAAAATGCGATATCGCATCTCATTTCTATGTTTCATGGTAAGGTATAATATGATTTGCGAAGTGTTATGCATTCCTCGTCTACGATTCAAATGAATGTAAATGCGACACTTCGCTGCAAGGAAATAGCGATTGCAGATGTCTACGTATCGTAGCAATTGAGTTCATATGATGCTTAAAACGCGATATCGCATCTCATTTCTATGTTTCATGGTAAGATATAGCATGATTTGCGAAGTGTTATGTATTCCTCGTCTACACTTCAAATGAATGTAAATGCGACACTTCCTTGCAAGGAAATAGCGTTTGCAGATGTCTACGTATCGAAGCAATAGAGTTCAAATGCTTCTTAAAACGAGATATTGCATCTCATATCTATGTTTCATGATAAGATATAATATTCATTGCGAAGTGTTATGCATTCCTCGTCTACGATTCAAATGAATGTAAATGCGACACTTCCTTGCAAGGAAATAGCGTTTGCAGATGTCTAAGTATCGTAGCAATAGAGTTCTAATGCTTCTTAAAACGCGATAACGCATCTCATTTCTATGTTTCATGGTAAGATATAATATGATTTGCGAAGTGTTATGTATTCTTCGTCTACACTTCAAATGAATGTAAATGCGACACTTTTTTGCAAGGAAATAGCGTTTGCAGATGTCTACGTATCATAGCAATAGAGTTCATATGATTCTTAAAACGCGATATCGCATCTCATTTCTATGTTTCATGGTAAGATATAGCATGATTTGCGAAGTGTTATGTATTCCTCGTCTACACTTCAAATGAATGTAAATGCGACACTTCCTTGCAAGGAAATAGCGTTTGCAGATGTCTACGTATCGAAGCAATAGAGTTCAAATGCTTCTTAAAACGAGATATTGCATCTCATATCTATGATTCATGATAAGATATAATATTCATTGCGAAGTGTTATGCATTCCTCGTCTACGATTCAAATGAATGTAAATGCGACACTTCCTTGCAAGGAAGTAGCGTTTGCAGATTTCTAAGTATCGTAGCAATAGAGTTCTAATGCTTCTTAAAACGCGATAACGCATCACATTTCTATGTTTCATGGTAAGATATAGCATGATTTGCGAAATGTTATGTATTCCTCGTCTACACTTCAAATGAATGTAAATGCGACACTTCCTTGCAAGGAAATAGCGTTTGCAGATGTCTACGTATCGAAGCAATAGAGTTCAAATGCTTCTTAAAACGAGATATTGCATCTCATATCTATGTTTCATGATAAGATATAATATTCATTGCGAAGTGTTATGCATTCCTCGTCTACGATTCAAATGAATGTAAATGCGACACTTCCTTGCAAGGAAGTAGCGTTTGCAGATTTCTAAGTATCGTAGCAATAGAGTTCTAATGCTTCTTAAAACGCGATATCGCATCTCATTTCTATGTTTCATGGTAAGATATAATATGATTTGCGAAGTGTTATGTATTCCTCGTCTACACTTCAAATGAATGTAAATGCGACACTTCGTTGCAAGGAAATAGCGATTGCAGATGTCTACGTATCGTAGCAATTGAGTTCATATGATTCTTAAAACGCGATATCGCATCTCATTTCTATGTTTCATGGTAACATATAGCATGATTTGCGAAGTGTTATGTATTCCTCGTCTACACTTCAAATGAATGTAAATGCGACACTTCCTTGCAAGGAAATAGCGTTTGCAGATGTCTACGTATCGAAGCAATAGAGTTCAAATGCTTCTTAAAACGAGATATTGCATCTCATATCTATGTTTCATGATAAGATATAATATTCATTGCGAAGTGTTATGCATTCCTCGTCTACGATTCAAATGAATGTAAATGCGACACTTCCTTGCAAGGAAATAGCGTTTGCAGATGTCTAAGTATCGTAGCAATAGAGTTCTAATGCTTCTTAAAACGCGATAACGCATCTCATTTCTATGTTTCATGGTAAGATATAATATGATTTGCGAAGTGTTATGTATTCCTCGTCTACATTTCAAATGAATGTAAATGCGACACTTCTTTGCTAGGAAATAGCGTTTGCAAATGTCTACCTATCGTAGCAACAGTGTTCTAATGCATCTTAAAACGCGATATCGCATCTCATTTCTATGTTTCATGGTAAGATATAATATGATTTGCGAAGTATCATGTATTCCTCGTCTACGCTTCAAATGAATGTAAATGCGACTCTTCCTTGCTAGGAAATAGCGTCTGCAGATGTCTAGGTATCGTAGTAATAGAGTTCTAATGCCTCTTAAAACGCGATATCGCATCTCATTTCTATATTTCATGGTAAGATATAATATGATTTGCGAAGTGTTATGTATTCCTCGTCTACATTTCAAATGAATGTAAATGCGACACTTCCTTGCAAGGAAATAGCGTTTGCAGATGTCTGCGTATCGTAGCAATAGAGTTCTTATGATTCTTAAAGCGCGATATTGCATCTCATTTCTATGTTTCATGGTAAGATATAATATGATTTGCGAAGTATCATGTATTCCTCGTCTACGCTTCAAATGAATGTGAATGCGACACTTCCTCGCTAGGAAATAGCGTTTGCAGATGTCTACGTATCGTAGCAATAGAGTTCTAATGCCTCTTAAAACGCGATATCGCATCTCATTTCTATATTTCATGGTAAGATATAATATGATTTGCGAAGTGTTATGTATTCCTCGTCTACACTTCAAATGAATGTGAATGCGACACTTCCTCGCTAGGAAATAGCGTTTGCAGATGTCTACGTATCGTAGCAATAGAGTTCTAATGCTTCTTAAAACGCGATATCGCATCTCATTTCTATGTTTCATGGTAAGATATAATATGATTTGCGAAGTGTTATGTATTCCTCGCCTACAGTTCAAATGAATGTAAATGCGACGCTTCTTTGCTAGGAAATAGCGTTTGCAAATGTCTACCTATCGTAGCAACAGTGTTCTAATGCATCTTAAAACGCGATATCGCATCTCATTTCTATGTTTCATGGTAAGATATAATATGATTTGCGAAGTATCATGTATTCCTCGTCTACGCTTCAAATGAATGTAAATGCGACACTTCCTTGCTAGGAAATAGCGTCTGCAGATGTCTAGGTATCGTAGCAATTGAGTTCTAATGCCTCTTAAAACGCGATATCGCAACTCATTCCTATGTTTCATGGTAAGATATAATATGATTTTCGAAGTGTTATGTATTCCTCGTCTACACTTCAAATGAATGTAAATACGACACTTCCTTGCTAGGAAATAGCGTTTGCAAACGTCTACCTATCGTAGCAATAGGGTTCTAATGCTTCTTTAAACGCGATATCGCATCTCATTTCTATGTTTCATGGTAAGATATAATATGATTTGCGAAGTATCATGTATTCCTCGTCTACATTTCAAATGAATGTAAATGCGACACTTCCTTGCAGGGAAATAGCGTTTGCAGATGTCTGCGTATCGTAGCAATAGAGTTCTTATGATTCTTAAAACGCGATATTGCATCTCATTTCTATGTTTCATGGTAAGATATAATATGATTTGCGAAGTGTTATGTATTCCTCGTCTACACTTCAAATGAATGTGAATGCGACACTTCCTCGCTAGGAAGTAGCGTTTGCAGATGTCTACGTATCGTAGCAATAGAGTTCTAATGCCTCTTAAAACGCGATATCGCATCTCATTTCTATGTTTCATGGTAAGATATAATATGATTTGCGAAGAGTTATGTATTCCTCGTCTACACTTCAAATGAATGTAAATGCGACACTTCCTTGCTAGGAAATAGCGTTTGCAAATGTCTACATATCGTAGCAATAGTGTTCTAGTGCTTCTTAAAACGCGATATCGCATCACATTTCTATGTTTCATGGTAAGATATAATATGATTTGCGAAGTGTTATGTATTCCTCGTCTACACATCAAATGAATGTAAATGCGACACTTCCTTGCAAGGAAATAGCGTTTGCAGATGTCTACGTATCGTAGCAATAGAGTTCTTATGATTCTTAAAACGCGATATCGCATCTCATTTCTATGTTTCATGGTAAGGTATAATATGATTTGCGAAGTGTTATGTATTCCTCGTCTACACTTCAAATGAATATAAATGCGACACTTGTTTGCTAGGAAATAGCGTTTGCAGATGTCTACGTATCGTAGCAATGGATTTCTGATGCTTCTTAAAAGGCGATATCGCATCTCATTTCTATGTTTCATGGTAAGGTATAATATGATATGCGAAGTGTTATGTATTCCTCGTCTACACTTCAAATGAATATAAATGCGACACTTCTTTGCTAGGAAATAGCGTTTGCAGATGTCTACGTATCGTAGCAATGGATTTCTGATGCTTCTTAGAAGGCGATATCGCATCTCATTTCTATGTTTCATGGTAAGGTATAATATGATATGCGAAGTGTTATGTATTCCTCGTCTACACTTCAAATGAATGTAAATGTGACATTTCCTTGCAAGGAAATAGCGTTTGCAGATGTCTACCTATCGTAGCAATTAGAGATCTAGTGCTTCTTAAAACGCGATATCGCATCTCATTTCTATGTTTCATGGTAAGATATAATATAATTTGCGAAGTGTCATGTATTCCTCGTCTACACTTCAAATGAATGTAAATGCGACACTTCCTTGCAAGGAAATAGCGTTTGCAGATGTCTACGTATCGAAGCAATAGAGTTCAAATGCTTCTTAAAACGAGATATTGCATCTTATATCTATGTTTCATGATAAGATATAATATTCATTGCGAAGTGTTATGCATTCCTCGTCTACGATTCAAATGAATGTAAATGCGACACTTCCTTGCAAGGAAATAGCGTTTGCAGATGTCTAAGTATCGTAGCAATAGAGTTCTAATGCTTCTTAAAACGCGATAACGCATCTCATTTCTATGTTTCATGGTAAGATATAATATGATTTGCGAAGTGTTATGTATTCTTCGTCTACACTTCAAATGAATGTAAATGCGACACTTTTTGCAAGGAAATAGCGTTTGCAGATGTCTACGTATCATAGCAATAGAGTTCATATTATTCTTAAAACGCGATATCGCATCTCATTTCTATGTTCCATGGTAAGGTATAATATGATTTGCGAAGTGTTATGTATTCCTCGTCTACACTTCAAATGAATGTAAATGCGATACTTTCTTGCAAGGAAATAGCGTTTGCAGATGTCAACGTATCGTAGCAATGGATTTCTGATGCTTCTTAAAACGCGATATCGCATCTCATTTCTATGCTTCATGGTAAGATATAATATGATTTGCGAATTGTTATGTATTCCTCGTCTACACTTCAAATGAATGTGAATGCGACACTTCCTCGCTAGGAAATAGCGTTTGCAGATGTCTACGTATCGTAGCAATAGAGTTCTAATGCTTCTTAAAACGCGATATCGCATCTCATTTCTATGTTTCATGGTAAGATATAATATGATTTGCGAAGTGTTATGTATTCCTCGCCTACAGTACAAATGAATGTAAATGCGACACCTCTTTGCTAGGAAATAGCGTTTGCAAATGTCTACCTATCGTAGCAATAGTGTTCTAATGCATCTTAAAACGCGATATCGCATCTCATTTCTATGTTTCATGGTAAGATATAATATGATTTGCTATGTGTTATGTATTCCTCGCCTACACTTCAAATGAATGTAAATGCGACACTTCTTTGCTAGGAAATAGCTTTTGCAAATGTCTACCTATCGTAGCAATGGTGTTCTAATGCTTCTTAAAACGCGATATCGCATCTCATTTCTATGTTTCATGGTAAGATATAATATGATTTGCGAAGTGTTATGTATTCCTCGTCTACACATCAAATGAATGTAAATGCAACACTTCCTTGCAAGGAAATAGCGTTTGCAGATGTCTACGTATCGTAGCAATAGAGTTCTAATGCTTCTTAAAACGCGATATCGCATCTCATTTCTATGTTTCATGGTAAGATATAATATGATTTGCGAAGTGTTATGTATTCCTCGTCTACACTTCAAATGAATGTGAATGCGACACTTCCTCGCTAGGAAATAGCGTTTGCAGATGTCTACGTATCGTAGCAATGGATTTCTGATGCTTCTTAAAACGCGATATCGCATCTCATTTCTATGTTTGATGGTAAGATATAATATGATTTGCGAAGTGTTATGTATTCCTCGTCTACACTTCAAATGAATGTAAATGCGACACTTCTTTGCAAGGAAATAGCGTTTGCAGATGTCTACGTATCGTTGCAATGGAGTTCTTATGATTCTTAAAACGCTATATCGCATCTCATTTCTATGTTTCATGGTAAGATATAATATGATTTGCGGAGTGTTATGTATTCCTCGTCTACACATCAAATGAATGTAAATGCGACACTTCCTTGCAAGGAAATAGCGTTTGCAGATGTCTACGTATCGTAGCAATAGAGTTCTTATGATTCTTAAAACGCGATATCGCATCTCATTTCTATGTTTCATGGTAAGATATAATATGATTTGCGTAGTGTTATGTATTCCTCGTCTACACTTCAAATGAATGTAAATGCGACACTTCTTTGCAAGGAAATAGCGTTTGCAGATGTCTACGTATCGTAGCAATAGAGTTATTATGATTCTTAAAACGCGATATCGCATCTCATTTCTATGTTTCATGGTAAGGTATAGTATGATTTGCGAAGTGTTATGTATTCCTCGTCTACACTTCAAATGAATGTAAATGCGATACTTTCTTGCAAGGAAATAGCGTTTGCAGATGTCTACGTATCGTAGCAATGGATTTCTGATGCTTCTTAAAACGCGATATCGCATCTCATTTCTATGTTTCACGGTAAGATATAATATGATTTGCGAAGTGTTATGTATTCCTCGTCTACACTTCAAATGAATGTAAATGCGACACTTCTTTGCAAGGAAATAGCGTTTGCAGATATCTACGTATCGTTGCAGTGGAGTTCTTATGATTCTTAAAACGCTATATCGCATCTCATTTCTATGTTTCATGGTAAGATATAATATGATTTGCGGAGTGTTATGTATTCCTCGTCTACACATCAAATGAATGTAAATGCGACACTTCCTTGCAAGGAAATAGCGTTTGCAGATGTCTACGTATCGTAGCAATAGGGTACTTATGATTCTTAAAACGCGATATCGCATCGCATTTCTATGTTTCATGGTAAGATATAATATGATTTGCGTAGTGTTATGTATTCCTCGTCTACACTTCAAATGAATGTAAATGCGACACTTCTTTGCAAGGAAATAGCGTTTGCAGATGTCTACGTATCGTAGCAATAGAGTTATTATGATTCTTAAAACGCGATATCGCATCTCATTTCTATGTTTCATGGTAAGATATAATATGATTTGCGAAGTGTTATGTATTCCTCGTCTACACATCAAATGAATGTAAATGCGACACTTCCTTGCAAGGAAATAGCGTTTGCAGATGTCTACGTATCGTAGCAATAGAGTTCTTATGATTCTTAAAACGCGATATCGCATCTCATATCTATGTTTCATTGTAAGATATTATATGATTTGCGAAGTGTCATGCATTCCTCGTCTACACATCAAATGAATGTAAATGCGACACTTTCTTGCAGGGAAATAGCGTTTGCAGATGTCTACGTATCGTAGCAATGGATTTCTGATGCTTCTTAAAACGCGATATCGCATCTCATTTCTATGTTTCATGGTAAGATATAACATGATTTGCGAATTGTTATGTATTCCTCGTCTACACTTCAAATGAATGTGAATGTGACACTTCCTCGCTAGGAAATAGCGTTTGCAGATGTCTGAGTATCGTAGCAGTAGAGTTCTAATGCTTCTTAAAACGCGATATCGCATCTCATTTCTATGTTTCATGGTAAGGTATAATATGATTTGCGAAGTGTTATGTATTCCTCGTCTACACTTCAAATGAATGTAAATGCGATACTTTCTTGCAAGGAAATAGCGTTTGCAGATGTCTACGTATCGTAGCAATGGATTTCTGATGCTTCTTAAAACGCGATATCGCATCTCATTCTATGTTTCATGGTAAGATATAATATGATTTGCGAAGTGTTATGTATTCCTCGTCTACACTCAAATGAATGTAAATGCGACACTTCTTGCTAGAAATAGCGTCTGCAGATGTCAACGTATCGTAGCAATAGAGTTCTTATGATTCTTAAAACGCGATATCGCATCACATTTCTATGTTTCATGGTAAGATATAATATGATTGCGGAGTGTATGTATTCCTCGTCTACACTTCAAATGAATGTGAATGCGACACTTCCTCGCTAGGAAATAGCGTTTGCAGATGTCTACGTATCGTTGCAATGGATTTCTGATGCTTCCTAAAACGCGATATCGCATCTCATTTCTATGTTTCATGGTAAGATATAATATGATTTGCGAAGTGTTATGTATTCCTCGTCTACACATCAAATGAATGTAAATGCGACACTTCCTTGCAAGGAAATAGCGTTTGCAGATGTCTACGTATCGTAGCAATAGAGTTCTTATGATTCTTAAAACGCGATATCGCATCTCATTTCTATGTTTAATGGTAAGATATAATATGATTTGCGAAGTGTTATGGATTCCTCGTCAACACTTCAAATGAATGTGAATGCGACACTTCCTCGCTAGGAAATAGCGTTTGCAGATGTCTACGTATCGTAGCAATAGAGTTCAAATGCTTCTTAAAACGAGATATTGCATCTCATATCTATGTTTCATGATAACATATAATATTCATTGCGAAGTGTTATGCATTCCTCGTCTACGATTCAAATGAATGTAAATGCGACACGTCCTTGCAAGGAAATAGCGTTTGCAGATGTCTACGTATCGTAGCAATAGAGTTCTAATACTTCTTAAAACGCGATATCGCACCTCATTTCTATGTTTCATGGTAAGATATAATATGGTTTGCGAAGTGTTATGTATTCCTAGTCTACACTTCAAATGAATGTGAATGCGACACTTCCTCGCTAGGAAATAGCGTTTGCAGATGTCTGCGTATCGTAGCAGTAGAGTTCTAATGCTTCTTAAAACGCGATATCGCATCTCATTTCTATGTTTCATGGTGAGATATAATATGATTTGCGAAGTGTTATGTATTCCCCGTCTACACATCAAA
Source organism: Xylocopa sonorina (assembly GCF_050948175.1). NCBI lineage: Eukaryota > Metazoa > Arthropoda > Insecta > Hymenoptera > Apidae > Xylocopa > Xylocopa sonorina. The sequence continues at coordinate 323,812 of NW_027490257.1, read as the reverse complement.
TGAATGTAAATGCGACACTTTCTTGCAAGGAAATAGCGTTTGCGGATGTCCGCGTATCGAAGCAATAGAGTTCAAATGCTTCTTAAAACGAGATATTGCATCTCATATCTATGTTTCATGATAGGATATAATATTCATTGCGAAGTGTTATGTATTCCTCGTCTACGATTCAAATGAATGTAAATGCGACACTTCCTTGCAAGGAAATAGCGTTTGCAGATGTCTAAGTATCGTAGCAATAGAGTTCTTATGATTCTTAAAACGCGATATCGCATCTCATTTCTATGTTTAATGGTAAGATATAATATGATTTGCGAAGTGTTATGTATTCGTCGCCTACACTTCAAATGAATGTAAATGCGACACTTCTTTGCTAGGAAATAGCTTTTGCAAATGTCTACCTATCGTAGCAATGGTGTTCTAATGCTTCTTAAAACGCGATATCGCATCTCATTTCTATGTTTCATGGTAAGATATAATATGATTTGCGAAGTATCATGTATTCCTCGACTACACTTCAAATGAATGTAAATGCGACACTTCCTTGCAAGGAAATAGCGTTTGCAGATGTCTACGTATCGTAGCAATAGAGTTCTTATGATTCTTAAAACGCGATATCGCATCTCATATCTATGTTTCATTGTAAGATATTATATGATTTGCGAAGTGTCATGCATTCCTCGTCTACACATCAAATGAATGTAAATGCGACACTTTCTTGCAGGGAAATAGCGTTTGCAGATGTCTACGTATCGTAGCAATGGATTTCTGATGCTTCTTAAAACGCGATATCGCATCTCATTTCTATGTTTCATGGTAAGATATAACATGATTTGCGAATTGTTATGTATTCCTCGTCTACACTTCAAATGAATGTGAATGTGACACTTCCTCGCTAGGAAATAGCGTTTGCAGATGTCTGAGTATCGTAGCAGTAGAGTTCTAATGCTTCTTAAAACGCGATATCGCATCTCATTTCTATGTTTCATGGTAAGGTATAATATGATTTGCGAAGTGTTATGTATTCCTCGTCTACACTTCAAATGAATGTAAATGCGATACTTTCTTGCAAGGAAATAGCGTTTGCAGATGTCTACGTATCGTAGCAATGGATTTCTGATGCTTCTTAAAACGCGATATCGCATCTCATTTCTATGTTTCATGGTAAGATATAATATGATTTGCGAAGTGTTATGTATTCCTCGTCTACACTTCAAATGAATGTAAATGCGACACTTCCTTGCTAGGAAATAGCGTCTGCAGATGTCAACGTATCGTAGCAATAGAGTTCTTATGATTCTTAAAACGCGATATCGCATCACATTTCTATGTTTCATGGTAAGATATAATATGATTTGCGGAGTGTTATGTATTCCTCGTCTACACTTCAAATGAATGTGAATGCGACACTTCCTCGCTAGGAAATAGCGTTTGCAGATGTCTACGTATCGTTGCAATGGATTTCTGATGCTTCCTAAAACGCGATATCGCATCTCATTTCTATGTTTCATGGTAAGATATAATATGATTTGCGAAGTGTTATGTATTCCTCGTCTACACATCAAATGAATGTAAATGCGACACTTCCTTGCAAGGAAATAGCGTTTGCAGATGTCTACGTATCGTAGCAATAGAGTTCTTATGATTCTTAAAACGCGATATCGCATCTCATTTCTATGTTTAATGGTAAGATATAATATGATTTGCGAAGTGTTATGGATTCCTCGTCAACACATCAAATGAATGTGAATGCGACACGTCCTTGCAAGGAAATAGCGTTTGCAGATGTCTACGTATCGTAGCAATAGAGTTCTAATACTTCTTAAAACGCGATATCGCACCTCATTTCTATGTTTCATGGTAAGATATAATATGGTTTGCGAAGTGTTATGTATTCCTAGTCTACACTTCAAATGAATGTGAATGCGACACTTCCTCGCTAGGAAATAGCGTTTGCAGATGTCTGCGTATCGTAGCAGTAGAGTTCTAATGCTTCTTAAAACGCGATATCGCATCTCATTTCTATGTTTCATGGTGAGATATAATATGATTTGCGAAGTGTTATGTATTCCCCGTCTACACATCAAATGAATGTAAATGCGACACTTTCTTGCAAGGAAATAGCGTTTGCGGATGTCCGCGTATCGAAGCAATAGAGTTCAAATGCTTCTTAAAACGAGATATTGCATCTCATATCTATGTTTCATGATAGGATATAATATTCATTGCGAAGTGTTATGTATTCCTCGTCTACGATTCAAATGAATGTAAATGCGACACTTCCTTGCAAGGAAATAGCGTTTGCAGATGTCTACGTATCGTAGCAATAGAGTCCTTATGATTCTTAAAACGCGATATCGCATCACATTTCTATGTTTCATGGTAAGATATAATATGATTTGCGTAGTGTTATGTATTCCTCGTCTACACTTCAAATGAATGTATATGCGACACTTCCTCGCTAGGAAATAGCGTTTGCAGATGTCTACGTATCGTAGCAATAGAGTTCTAATGCTTCTTAAAACGCGATATCGCATCTCATTTCTATGTTTCATGGTAAGATATAATATGATTTGCTATGTGTTATGTATTCCTCGCCTACACTTCAAATGAATGTAAATGCGACACTTCTTTGCTAGGAAATAGCTTTTGCAAATGTCTACCTATCGTAGCAATAGTGTTCTAATGCTTCTTAAAACGCGATATCGCATCTCATTTCTATTTTTCATGGTAAGATATAATATGATTTGCGAAGTATCATGTATTCCTCGTCTACACTTCAAATGAATGAAAATGCGACACTTCCTTGCAAGGAAATAGCGTTTGCAAATGTCTACCTATCGTAGCAGTAGTGTTCTGTTGCTTCTTAGAACGCGATATCGCATCTCATTTCTATGTTCCATGGTAAGATATAATATGATTTGCGAAGTGTTTTGTATTCCTCGTCTACAATTCAAATGAATGTAAATGCGACACTTCCTTGCAAGGAAATAGCGTTTGCAGATGTCTACGTATCGAAGCAATAGAGTTCAAATGCTTCTTAAAACGAGATATTGCATCTCATATCTATGTTTCATGATAACATATAATATTCATTGCGAAGTGTTATGCATTCCTCGTCTACGATTCAAATGAATGTAAATGCGACACGTCCTTGCAAGGAAATAGCGTTTGCAGAAGTCTACGTATCGTAGCAATAGAGTTCTAATACTTCTTAAAACGCGATATCGCACCTCATTTCTATGTTTCATGGTAAGATATAATATGGTTTGCGAAGTGTTATGTATTCCTCGTCTACACTTCAAATGAATGTGAACGCGACACTTCCTCGCTAGGAAATAGCGTTTGCAGATGTCTGCGTATCGTAGCAGTAGAGTTCTAATGCTTCTTAAAACGCGATATCGCATCTCATTTCTATGTTTCATGGTGAGATATAATATGATTTGCGAAGTGTTATGTATTCCCCGTCTACACATCAAATGAATGTAAATGCGACACTTTCTCGCAAGGAAATAGCGTTTGCGGATGTCCGCGTATCGAAGCAATAGAGTTCAAATGCTTCTTAAAACGAGATATTGCATCTCATATCTATGTTTCATGATAAGATATAATATTCATTGCGAAGTGTTATGTATTCCTCGTCTACGATTCAAATGAATGTAAATGCGGCACTTCCTTGCAAGGAAATAGCGTTTGCAGATGTCTACGTATCGTAGCAATAGAGTTCTTATGATTCTTAAAACGCGATATCGCATCACATTTCTATGTTTCATGGTAAGATATAATATGATTTGCGGAGTGTTATGTATTCCTCGTCTACACTTCAAATGAATGTGAATGCGACACTTCCTCGCTAGGAAATAGCGCTTGCAGATGTCTACGTATCGTTGCAATGGATTTCTGATGCTTCTTAAAACGCGATATCGCACCTCATTTCTATGTTTCATGGTAAGATATAATATGATTTGCGTAGTGTTATGTATTCCTCGTATACACATCAAATGAATATAAATGCGACACTTCCTTGCAAGGAAATAGCGTTTGCAGATGTCTACGTATCGTAGCAATAGAGTTCTTATGATTCTTAAAACGCGATATCACATCTCATTTCTATGTTTCATGGTAAGGTATAATATGATTTGCGAAGTGTTATGCATTCCTCGTCTACGATTCAAATGAATGTAAATGCGTCACTTCCTTGCAAGGAAATAGCGTTTGCAGATGTCTACGTATCGTAGCAATAGAGTTCTAATGCTTCTTAAGACGCGATATCGCATCTTATTTCTATGTTTCATGGTAAGATATAATATGATTTGCGAAGTGTTTTGTATTCCTCGTCTACACTTCAAATGAATGTGAATGCGACACTTCCTCGCTAGGAAATAGCGTTTGCAGATGTCTACGTATCGTAGCAATAGAGTTCTAATGCTTCTTAAAACGCGATATCGCATCTCATTTCTATGTTCCATGGTAAGATATAATATGATTTGCGAAGAGTTTTGTATTCCTCGTCTACACTTCAAATGAATGTAAATGCGACACTTCCTTGCAAGGAAATAGCGTTTGCAGATGTCTACGTATCGTAGCAATAGAGTTCTTATGATTCTTAAAACGCGATATCGCATCACATTTCCATGTTTCATGGTAAGATATAATATGATTTGCGGAGTGTTATGTATTCCTCGACTACACTGCAAATGAATGTAAATGCGACACTTCCTTGCAAGGAAATAGCGTTTGCAGATGTCTACGTATCGTAGCAATAGAGTTCTAATGCTTCTTAAAACGCGATATCGCATCTCATTTCTATGTTTCATGGTAAGATATAATATGATTTGCTATGTGTTATGTATTCCTCGCCTACACTTCAAATGAATGTAAATGCGACACTTCCTTGCAATGAAGTAGCGTTTGCAGATGTCTACGTATCCTAGCAATAGAGTTCTTATGATTCTTAAAGCGCGATATCGCATCTCATTTCTATGTTTCATGGTAAGATATAATATGATTTGCGAAGTGTTATTTATTCCTCGTCTACACTTCAAATGAATGTAAATGCGACACTTCCTTGCAAGGAAATAGCGTTTGCAGATGTCTACGTATCGTAGCAATAGAGTTGTTATGATTCTTAAAACGCGATATCGCATCACATTTCTATGTTTCATGGTAAGATATAATATGATTTGCGGAGTGTTATGTATTCCTCGGCTACACTTCAAATGAATGTAAATGCGACACTTCCTCGCTAGGAAATAGCGTTTGCAGATGTCTACGTATCGTAGCAATAGAGTTCTAATGCTTCTTAAAACGCGATATCGCATCTCATTTCTATGTTTCATGGTAAGATATAATATGATTTGCTATGTGTTATGTATTCCTCGCCTACACTTCAAATGAATGTAAATGCGACACTTCTTTGCTAGGAAATAGCTTTTGCAAATGTCTACCTATCGTAGCAATAGTGTTCTAATGCTTCTTAAAACGCGATATCGCATCTCATTTCTATGTTTCATGGTAAGATATAATATGATTTGCGAAGTATCATGTATTCCTCGTCTACACTTCAAATGAATGAAAATGCGACACTTCCTTGCAAGGAAATAGCGTTTGCAAATGTCTACCTATCGTAGCAGTAGTGTTCTGTTGCTTCTTAGAACGCGATATCGCATCTCATTTATATGTTCCATGGTAAGATATAATATGATTTGCGAAGTGTTTTGTATTCCTCGTCTACACTTCAAATGAATGTAAATGCGACACTTCCTTGCAAGGAAATAGCGTTTGCAGATGTCTACGTATCGAAGCAATAGAGTTCAAATGCTTCTTAAAACGAGATATTGCATCTCATATCTATGTTTCATGATAACATATAATATTCATTGCGAAGTGTTATGCATTCCTCGTCTACGATTCAAATGAATGTAAATGCGATACGTCCTTGCAAGGAAATAGCGTTTGCAGATGTCTACGTATCGTAGCAATAGAGTTCTAATACTTCTTAAACCCGATATCGCACCTCATTTCTATGTTTCATGGTAAGATATAATATGGTTTGCGAAGTGTTATGTATTCCTCGTCTACACTTCAAATGAATGTGAATGCGACACTTCCTCGCTAGGAAATAGCGTTTGCAGATGTCTGCGTATCGTAGCAGTAGAGTTCTAATGCTTCTTAAAACGCGATATCGCATCTCATTTCTATGTTTCATGGTGAGATATAATATGATTTGCGAAGTGTTATGTATTCCTCGTCTACACTTCAAATGAATGTGAATGCGACACTTCCTCGCTAGGAAATAGCGTTTGCAGATGTCTACGTATCGTAGCAATAGAGTTCTAATGCTTCTTAAAACGCGATATCGCATCTCATTTCTATGTTCCATGGTAAGATATAATATGATTTGCGAAGTGTTTTGTATTCCTCGTCTACACTTCAAATGAATGTAAATGCGACACTTCCTTGCAAGGAAATAGCGTTTGCAGATGTCTGCGTATCGTAGCAGTAGAGTTCTAATGCTTCTTAAAACGCGATATCGCATCTCATTTCTATGTTTCATGGTGAGATATAATATGATTTGCGAAGTGTTATGTATTCCTCGTCTACACTTCAAATGAATGTGAATGCGACACTTCCTCGCTAGGAAATAGCGTTTGCAGATGTCTACGTATCGTAGCAATAGAGTTCTAATGCTTCTTAAAACGCGATATCGCATCTCATTTCTATGTTCCATGGTAAGATATAATATGATTTGCGAAGTGTTTTGTATTCCTCGTCTACACTTCAAATGAATGTAAATGCGACACTTCCTTGCAAGGAAATAGCGTTTGCAGATGTCTACGTATCGTAGCAATAGAGTTCTTATGATTCTTAAAACTCGATATCGCATCTCATTACTATGTTTCATGGTAAGGTATAATATGATTTGCGGATTGTTATGTATTCCTCGACTACACTTCAAATGAATGTAAATGCGACACTTCCTTGCAATGAAATAGCGTTTGCAGATGTCTACGTATCGTAGCAATAGAGTTCTCGTGATTCTTAAAGCGCGATATCGCATCTCATTTCTATGTTTCATGGTAAGATATAATATGATTTGCGAAGTGTTATTTATTCCTCGTCTACACTTTAAATGAATGTAAATGCGACACTTCCTTGCAAGGAAATAGCGTTTGCAGATGTCTACGTATCGTAGCAATAGAGTTCTTATGATTCTTAAAACGCGATATCGCATCACATTTCCATGTTTCATGGTAATATATAATATGATTTGCGGAGTGTTATGTATTCCTCGACTACACTTCAAATGAATGTAAATGCGACACTTCCTTGCAAGGAAATAGCGTTTGCAGATGTCTACGTATCGTAGCAATAGAGTTCTTATGATTCTTAAAACTCGATATCGCATCTCATTACTATGTTTCATGGTAAGGTATAATATGATTTGCGGAGTGTTATGTATTCCTCGACTACACTTCAAATGAATGTAAATGCGACACTTCCTTGCAATGAAATAGCGTTTGCAGATGTCTACGTATCGTAGCAATAGAGTTCTCATGATTCTTAAAGCGCGATATGGCATCTCATTTCTACGTTTCATGGTAAGGTATAATATGATATGCGAAGTGTTATGTATTTCTCGTCTACACTTCAAATGAATGTGAATGCGACACTTCCTCGCTAGGAAATAGCGTTTGCAGATGTCTACGTATCGTAGCAATAGAGTTCTAATGCTTCTTAAAACGCGATATCGCATCACATTTCTATGTTTCATGGTAAGATATAATATGATTTGCGGAGTGTTATGTATTCCTCGTCTACACTTCAAATGAATGTGAATGCGACACTTCCTCGCTAGGAAATAGCGTTTGCAGATGTCTGCGTATCGTAGCAGTAGAGTTCTAATGCTTCTTAAAACGCGATATCGCATCTCATTTCTATGTTTCATGGTGAGATATAATATGATTTGCGAAGTGTTATGTATTCCCCGTCTACACATCAAATGAATGTAAATGCGACACTTTCTTGCAAGGAAATAGCGTTTGCGGATGTCCCGCGTATCGAAGCAATAGAGTTCAAATGCTTCTTAAAACGAGATATTGCATCTCATATCTATGTTTCATGATAAGATATAATATTCATTGCGAAGTGTTATGTATTCCTCGTCTACGATTCAAATGAATGTAAATGCGACACTTCCTTGCAAGGAAATAGCGTTTGCAGATGTCTACGTATCGTAGCAATAGAGTTCTTATGATTCTTAAAACGCGATATCGCATCACATTTCTATGTTTCATGGTAAGATATAATATGATTTGCGGAGTGTTATGTATTCCTCGTCTACACTTCAAATGAATGTGAATGCGGACACTTCCTCGCTAGGAAATAGCGCTTGCAGATGTCTACGTATCGTTGCAATGGATTTCTGATGCTTCTTAAAACGCGATATCGCACCTCATTTCTATGTTTCATGGTAAGATATAATATGATTTGCGTAGTGATATGTATTCCTCGTATACACATCAAATGAATATAAATGCGACACTTCCTTGCAAGGAAATAGCGTTTGCAGATGTCTACATATCGTAGCAATAGAGTTCTTATGATTCTTAAAACGCGATATCACATCTCATTTCTATGTTTCATGGTAAGGTATAATATGATTTGCGAAGTGTTATGCATTCCTCGTCTACGATTCAAATGAATGTAAATGCGTCACTTCCTTGCAAGGAAATAGCGTTTGCAGATGTCTACGTATCGTAGCAATAGAGTTCTAATGCTTCTTAAGACGCGATATCGCATCTTATTTCTATGTTTTCATGGTAAGATATAATATGATTTGCGAAGTGTTATGTATTCCTCGTCTACACTTCAAATGAATGTGAATGCGACACTTCCTCGCTAGGAAATAGCGTTTGCAGATATCTGCGTATCGTAGCAGTAGAGTTCTAATGCTTCTTAAAACGCGATATCGCATCTCATTTCTATGTTTCATGGTAAGATATAATATGATTTGCGAAGTGTTATGTATTCCTCGTCTACACATCAAATGAATGTAAATGCGACACTTTCTTGCAAGGAAATAGCGTTTGCAGATGTCTACGTATCGAAGCAATAGAGTTCAAATGCTTCTTAAAACGAGATATTGCATCTCATATCTATGTTTCATGATAACATATAATATTCATTGCGAAGTGTTATGCATTCTTCGTCTACGATTAAAATGAATGTAAATGCGACACGTCCTTGCAAGGAAATAGTGTTTGCAGATGTCTACGTATCGTAGCAATAGAGTTCTAATGCTCCTTAAAACGCGATATCGCATCTCATTTCTATGTTTCATGGTAAGATATAATATGATTTGCGAATTGTTATGTATTCCTCGTCTACACTTCAAATGAATGTGAATGTGACACTTCCTCGCTAGGAAATAGCGTTTGCAGATGTCTGAGTATCGTAGCAGTAGAGTTCTAATGCTTCTTAAAACGCGATATCGCATCTCATTTCTATGTTTCATGGTAAGGTATAATATGATTTGCGAAGTGTTATGTATTCCTCGTCTACACTTCAAATGAATGTAAATGCGACACTTCTTTGCAAGGAAATAGCGTTTGCAGATGTCTACGTATCGTTGCAATAGAGTTCTTATGATTCTTAAAACGCTATATTGCATCTCATTTCTATGTTTCATGGTAAGATATAATATGATTTGCGTAGTGTTATGTATTCCTCGTCTACACTTCAAATGAATGTATATGCGACACTTCCTCGCTAGGAAATAGCGTTTGCAGATGTCTACGTATCGTAGCAATAGAGTTCTAATGCTTCTTAAAACGCGATATCGCATCTCATTTCTATGTTTCATGGTAAGATATAATATGATTTGCTATGTGTTATGTATTCCTCGCCTACACTTCAAATGAATGTAAATGCGACACTTCTTTGCTAGGAAATAGCGTTTGCAGATGTCTACGTATCGTAGCAATAGAGTTCTAATGCTTCTTAAAACGCGATATCGCATCTCATTTCTATGTTTCATGGTAAGATATAATATGATTTGCGAAGTATCATGTATTCCTCGTCTACACTTCAAATGAATGTGAATGCGACACTTCCTCGCTAGGAAGTAGCGTTTGCAGATGTCTACGTATCGTAGCAATAGAGTTCTAATGCTTCTTAAAACGCGATATCGCATCTCATTTCTATGTTCCATGGTAAGATATAATATGATTTGCGAAGTGTTTTGTATTCCTCGTCTACACTTCAAATGAATGTAAATGCGACACTTCCTTGCAAGGCAATAGCGTTTGCAGATGTCTACGTATCGAAGCAATAGATTTCAAATGCTTCTTAAAACGAGATATTGCATCTCATATCTATGTTTCATGATAACATATAATAATCATTGCGAAGTGTTATGCATTCCTCGTCTACGATTCTAATGAATGTAAATGCGTCACATCCTTGCAAGGAAATAGCGTTTGCAGATGTCTACGTATCGTAGCAATAGAGTTCTAATGCTTCTTAAGACGCGATATCGCATCTTATTTCTATGTTTCATGGTAAGATATAATATGATTTGCGAAGTGTTATTTATTCCTCGTCTACACTTCAAATGAATGTGAATGCGACACTTCCTCGCTAGGAAATAGCGTTTGCAGATGTCTACGTATCGTAGCAATAGAGTTCTTATGATTCTTAAAACGCGATATCGCATCACATTTCCATGTTTCATGGTAAGATATAATATGATTTGCGGAGTGTTATGTATTCCTCGACTACACTTCAAATGAATGTAAATGCGACACTTCCTTGCAAGGAAATAGCGTTTGCAGATGTCTACGTATCGTAGCAATAGAGTTCTTATGATTCTTAAAACTCGATATCGCATCTCATTACTATGTTTCATGGTAAGGTATAATATGATTTGCGGAGTGTTATGTATTCCTCGACTACACTTCAAATGAATGTAAATGCGACACTTCCTTGCAATGAAATAGCGTTTGCAGATGTCTACGTATCGTAGCAATAGAGTTCTTATGATTCTTAAAGCGCGATATCGCATCTCATTTCTATGTTTCATGGTAAGATATAATATGATTTGCGAAGTGTTATTTATTCCTCGTCTACACTTCAAATGAATGTAAATGCGACACTTCCTTGCAAGGAAATAGCGTTTGCAGATGTCTACGTATCGTAGCAATAGAGTTCTTATGATTCTTAAAACGCGATATCGCATCACATTTCTATGTTCCACGGTAAGATATAATATGATTTGCGAAGTGTTTTGTATTCCTCGTCTACACTTCAAATGAATGTAAATGCGACACTTCCTTGCAAGGAAATAGCGTTTGCAGATGTCTACGTATCGTAGCAATAGGGTTCTTATGATTCTTAAAACTCGATATCGCATCTCATTACTATGTTTCATGGTAAGGTATAATATGATTTGCGGAGTGTTATGTATTCCTCGACTACACTTCAAATGAATGTAAATGCGACACTTCCTTGCAATGAAATAGCGTTTGCAGATGTCTACGTATCGTAGCAATAGAGTTCTTATGATTCTTAAAGCGCGATATCGCATCTCATTTCTATGTTTCATGGTAAGATATAATATGATTTGCGAAGTGTTATTTATTCCTCGTCTACACTTCAAATGAATGTAAATGCGACACTTCCTTGCAAGGAAATAGCGTTTGCAGATGTCTACGTATCGTAGCAATAGAGTTCTTATGATTCTTAAAACGCGATATCGCATCACATTTCTATGTTTCATGGTAAGATATAATATGATTTGCGGAGTGTTATGTATTCCTCGGTTACACTTCAAATGAATGTAAATGCGACACTTCCTTGCAATGAAATAGCGTTTGCAGATGTCTACGTATCGTAGCAATAGAGTTCTTATGATTCTTAAAGCGCGATATCGCATCTCATTTCTATGTTTCATGGTAAGATATAACATGATTTGCGAAATGTTATGTATTCCTCGTCTACGATTCAAATGAATGTAAATGCGACACTTCCTTGCAAGGAAATAGCGTTTGCAGATGTCTACGTATCGTAGCAATAGATTTCTTATGATTCTTAAAACGCGATATCGCATCTCATTTCTATGTTTCATGGTAAGGTATAATATGATTTGCGAAGTGTTATGCATTCCTCGTCTACGATTTAAATGAATGTAAATGCGTCACTTCCTTGCAAGGAAATAGCGTTTGCAGATGTCTACGTATCGTAGCAATAGAGTTCTAATGCTTCTTAAAACGCGATATCGCATCTCATTTCTATGTTTCATGGTAAGATATAATATGATTTGCGAAGTGTTATGTATTCCTCGTCTACACATCAAATGAATGTAAATGGGACATTTCCTTGCAAGGAAATAGCGTTTGCAGATGTCTACGTATCGTAGCAATAGAGTTCTTATGATTCTTAAAACGCGATATCGCATCTCATTTCTATGTTTCATGGTAAGATATTATATGATTTGCGAAGTGTCATGCATTCCTCGTCTACACTTCAAATGAATGTAAATGCGACACTTCTTTGCAAGGAAATAGCGTTTGCAGATGTCTACGTATCGTTGCAATAGAGTTCTTATGATTCTTAAAACGCGACATCACATCTCATTTCTATGTTTAATGGTAAGATGTAATATGATTTGCGGAGTGTTATGTATTCCTCGTCTACACTTCAAATGAATGTAAATGCGACACTTCTTTGCAAGGAAATAGCGTTTGCAGATGACTACGTATCGAAGCAATAGAGTTCAAATGCCTCTTAAAACGAGATATTGCATCTCATATCTATGTTTCATGATAAGGTATAATATTCATTGCGAAGTGTTAAGCATTCCTCCTCTACACTTCAAATGAATGTAAACGCGACACTTCCTTGCAAGGAAATAGCGTTTGCAGGTGTCCACCTATCGTAGCAATAGAGTTCTAATGCTTCTTAAAACGCGATATCGCATCTCCTTTCTATGTTTCATGGTGAGATATAATATGATTTGCGAAGTGTTATGTATTCCCCGTCTACACATCAAATGAATGTAAATGCGACACTTTCTTGCAAGGAAATAGCGTTTGCGGATGTCCGCGTATCGAAGCAATAGAGTTTAAATGCTTCTTAAAACGAGATATTGCATCTCATATCTATGTTTCATGATAAGATATAATATTCATTGCGAAGTGTTATGTATTCCTCGTCTACGATTCAAATGAATGTAAATACGACACTTCCTTGCAAGGAAATAGCGTTTGCAGATGTCTACGTATCGTAGCAATAGAGTTCTAATGCTTCTTAAAACGCGATATTGCATCTCATTTCTATGTTTCATGGTAAGATATAATATGATTTGCGAAGTGGTATGTATTCCTCGTATACACATCAAATGAATGTAAATGCGACACTTCCTTGCAAGGAAATAGCGTTTGCAGATGTCTACGTATCGTAGCAATAGAGTTCTCATGATTCTTAAAACGCGATATCGCATCTCATTTCTATGTTTCATGGTAAGGTATAATATGATTTGCGAAATGTTATGTATTCCTCGTCTACGATTCAAATGAATGTAAATGCGACACTTCCTTGCAAGGAAATAGCGTTTGCAGATGTCTACGTATCGTAGCAATAGAGTTTTTATGATTCTTAAAACGCGATATCGCATCTCATTTCTATGTTTCATGGTAAGGTATAATATGATTTGCGAAGTGTTATGTATTCCTCGTCTACGATTCAAATGAATGTAAATGCGTCACTTCCTTGCAAGGAAATAGCGTTTGCAGATGTCTACGTATCGTAGCAATAGAGTTCTAATGCTTCTTAAAACGCGATATCGCATCTCATTTCTATGTTTCATGGTAAGATATAATATGATTTGCGAAGTGTTATGTATTCCTCGTCTACACATCAAATGAATGTAAATGGGACACTTCCTTGCAAGGAAATAGCGTTTGCAGATGTCTACGTATCGTAGCAATAGAGTTCTTATGATTCTTAAAACGCGATATCGCATCTCATTTCTATGTTTCAAGGTAAGATATTATATGATTTGCGAAGTGTCATGCATTCCTCGTCTACACTTCAAATGAATGTAAATGCGACACTTCTTTGCAAGGAAATAGCGTTTGCAGATGTCTACGTATCGTTGCAATAGAGTTCTTATGATTCTTAAAACGCGATATCACATCTCATTTCTATGTTTAATGGTAAGATATAATATGACTTGCGGAGTGTTATGTATTCCTCGTCTACACTTCAAATGAATGTAAACGCGACACTTCTTTGCAAGGAAATAGCGTTTGCAGATGTCTACGTATCGTAGCAATAGAGTTCTTATGATTCTTAAAACGCGATATCGCATCACATTTCTATGTTTCGTGGTAAGATATAATATGATTTGCGGAGTGTTATGTATTCCTCGTCTACACTACAAATGAATGTGAATGCGACACTTCCTCGCTAGGAAATAGCGTTTGCAATTGTCTACGTATCGCTGCAATAGAGTTCTTATGATTCTTAAAACTCGATATCGCATCTCATTACTATGTTTCATGGTAAGATATAATATGATTTGCGGAGTGTTATGTATTCCTCGACTACACTTCAAATGAATGTAAATGCGACACTTCATTGCAATGAAATAGCGTTTGCAGATGTCTACGTATCGTAGCAATAGAGTTCTTATGATTCTTAAAGCGCGATATCGCATCTCATTTCTATGTTTCATGGTAAGATATAACATGATTTGCGAAATGTTATGTATTCCTCGTCTACGATTCAAATGAATGTAAATGCGACACTTCCTTGCAAGGAAATAGCGTTTGCAGATGTCTACGTATCGTAGCGATAGAGTTCTTATGATTCTTAAAAGGCGATATCGCATCTCATTTCTACGTTTCATGGTAAGGTATAATATGATATGCGAAGTGTTATGTATTCCTCGTCTACACTTCAAATGAATGTAAATGTGACATTTCCTTGCAAGGAAATAGCGGTTGCAGATGTCTACATATCGTAGCAATAGAGATCTAGTGCTTCTTAAAACGCGATATCGCATCTCATTTCTATGTTTCATGGTAAGATATAATATGATTTGCGGAGTGTTATGTATTCCTCGTCTACACTTCAAATGAATGTAAATGCGACACTTCTTTGCAAGGAAATAGCGATTGCAGATGTCTACGTATCGTAGCAATAGAGTTCATATTATGCTTAAAACGCGATATCGCATCTTATTTCTATGTTTCATGGTAAGATATAATATGATTTGCGAAGTGTTATGTATTCCTCGTCTACACTTCAAATGAATGTGAATGCGACACTTCCTCGCTAGGAAATAGCGTTTGCAGATGTCTACGTATCGTAGCAATAGAGTTCTAATGCTTCTTAAAACGCGATATCGCATCTCATTTCTATGTTCCATGGTAAGATATAATATGATTTGCGAAGAGTTTTGTATTCCTCGTCTACACTTCAAATGAATGTAAATGCGACACTTCCTTGCAAGGCAATAGCGTTTGCAGATGTCTACGTATCGATGCAATAGATTTCAAATGCTTCTTAAAACGAGATATTGCATCTCATATCTATGTTTCATGATAACATATAATATTCATTGCGAAGTGTTATGCATTCCTGGTCTACGATTCAAATGAATGTAAATGCGAAACTTCCTTGCAAGGAAATAGCGATTGCAGATGTCTACGTATCGTAGCAATAGAGTTCTGATGCTTCTTAAAACGCGATATTGCATCTCATTTCTATGTTTCATGGTAAGATATAATATGATTTGCGGAGTGTTATGTATTCCTCGACTACACTTCAAATGAATGTAAATGCGACACTTCCTTGCAATGAAATAGCGTTTGCAGATGTCTAAGTATCGTAGCAATAGAGTTCTTATGATTCTTAAAGCGCGATATCGCATCTCATTTCTATGTTTCATGGTAAGATATAATATGATTTGCGAAGTGTTATGCATTCCTCGTCTACGATTCAAATGAGTGTAAATGCGTCACTTCCTTGCAAGGAAATAGCGTTTGCAGATGTCTACGTATCGTAGCAATAGAGTTCTAATGCTTCTTAAAACGCGATATCGCATCTCATTTCTATGTTTCATGGTAAGATATAATATGATTTGCGAAGTGTTATGTATTCCTCGTCTACACATCAAATGAATGTAAATGGGACACTTCCTTGCAAGGAAATAGCGTTTGCAGGTGTCTACGTATCGTAGCAATAGAGTTCTTATGATTCTTAAAACGCGATATCGCATCTCATTTCTATGTTTCATGGTAAGATATTATATGATTTGCGAAGTGTCATGCATTCCTCGTCTACACTTCAAATGAATGTAAATGCGACACTTCTTTGCAAGGAAATAGCGTTTGCAGATGTCTACGTATCGTTGCAATAGAGTTCTTATGATTCTTAAAACGCGATATCACATCTCATTTCTATGTTTAATGGTAAGATATAATATGATTTGCGGAGTGTTATGTATTCCTCGTCTACACTTCAAATGAATGTAAATGCGACACTTCTTTGCAAGGAAATAGCGGTTGCAGATGTCTACATATCGTAGCAATAGAGATCTAGTGCTTCTTAAAACGCGATATCGCATCTCATTTCTATGTTTCATGGTAAGATATAATATGATTTGCGAAGTGTTATTTATTCCTCGTCTACACTTCAAATGAATGTAAATGCGACACGTCCTTGCAAGGAAATAGCGTTTGCAGATGTCTACGTGTCGTAGTAATAGAGTTCTAATGCTTCTTAAAACGCGATATCGCATCTCATTTCTATGTTTCATGGTAAGATATAATATGATTTGCGAAGTGTTATGTATTCCTTGTCTGCACTTCAAATGAATGTGAATGCGACACTTCCTCGCTAGGAAATAGCGTTTCCAGATGTCTACGTATCGTAGCAATAGAGTTCTAATGCTTCTTAAAACGCGATATCGCATCTCATTTCTATGTATCATGGTAAGGTATAATTTGATTTGCGAAGTGTTATGCATTCCTCGTCTACGATTCAAATGAATGTAAATGCGTCACTTCCTTGCAAGGAAATAGCGTCTGCAGATGTCTACGTATCGAAGCAATAGAGTTCAAATGCTTCTTAAAACGAGATATCGCATCTCATTTCTATGTTTCATGGTAAGATATAATATGATTTGCGGAGTGTTATGTATTCCTCGTCTACACTTCAAATGAATGTAAATGCGGCACTTCTTTGCAAGGAAATAGCGTATTCAGATGTCTACGTATAGTAGCTATAGAGTTCTTATGATTCATAAACCCGATATCGCATCACATTTCTATGTTTCATGGTAAGATATAATATGATTTGCGAAGTGTTATGTATTCCTCGTATACACATCAAATGAATGTAAATGCGACACTTCCTTGCAAGGAAATAGCGTTTGCAGATGTCTACGTATCGTAGCAATAGAGTTCTTATGATTCTTAAAACGCGATATCGCATCTCATTTCTATGTTTCATGGTAAGGTATAATATGATTTGCGAAGTGTTATGCATTCCTCGTCTACGATTCAAATGAATGTAAATGCATCACTTCCTTGCAAGGAAATAGCGTTTGCAGATGTCTACGTATCGTAGCAATAGAGTTCTAATGCTTCTTAAAACGCGATATCGCATCTCATTTCTATGTTTCATGGTAAGATATAATATTGTTTGCGAAGTGTTATGTATTCCTCGTCTACACATCAAATGAATGTAAATGGGACACTTCCTTGCAAGGAAATAGCGTTTGCAGATGTCTACGTATCGTAGCAATAGAGTTCTTATGATTCTTAAAACGCGATATCGCATCTCATTTCTATGTTTCATGGTAAGATATTATATGATTTGCGAAGTGTCATGCATTCCTCGTCTACACTTCAAATGAATGTAAATGCGACACTTCTTTGCAAGGAAATAGCGTTTGCAGATGTCTACGTATCGTTGCAATAGAGTTCTTATGATTCTTAAAACGCGATATCACATCTCATTTCTATGTTTAATGGTAAGATATAATATGATTTGCGGAGTGTTATGTATTCCTCGTCTACACTTCAAATGAATGTAAATGCGACACTTCTTTGCAAGGAAATAGCGGTTGCAGATGTCTACATATCGTAGCAATAGAGATCTAGTGCTTCTTAAAACGCGATATCGCATCTCATTTCTATGTTTCATGGTAAGATATAATATGATTTGCGAAGTGTTATTTATTCCTCGTCTACACTTCAAATGAATGTAAATGCGACACGTCCTTGCAAGGAAATAGCGTTTGCAGATGTCTACGTGTCGTAGTAATAGAGTTCTAATGCTTCTTAAAACGCGATATCGCATCTCATTTCTATGTTTCATGGTAAGATATAATATGATTTGCGAAGTGTTATGTATTCCTTGTCTGCACTTCAAATGAATGTGAATGCGACACTTCCTCGCTAGGAAATAGCGTTTCCAGATGTCTACGTATCGTAGCAATAGAGTTCTAATGCTTCTTAAAACGCGATATCGCATCTCATTTCTATGTATCATGGTAAGGTATAATTTGATTTGCGAAGTGTTATGCATTCCTCGTCTACGATTCAAATGAATGTAAATGCGTCACTTCCTTGCAAGGAAATAGCGTCTGCAGATGTCTACGTATCGAAGCAATAGAGTTCAAATGCTTCTTAAAACGAGATATCGCATCTCATTTCTATGTTTCATGGTAAGATATAATATGATTTGCGGAGTGTTATGTATTCCTCGTCTACACTTCAAATGAATGTAAATGCGGCACTTCTTTGCAAGGAAATAGCGTATTCAGATGTCTACGTATAGTAGCTATAGAGTTCTTATGATTCATAAACCCGATATCGCATCACATTTCTGTGTTTCATGGTAAGATATAATATGATTTGCGAAGTGTTATGTATTCCTCGTATACACATCAAATGAATGTAAATGCGACACTTCCTTGCAAGGAAATAGCGTTTGCAGATGTCTACGTATCGTAGCAATAGAGTTCTTATGATTCTTAAAACGCGATATCGCATCTCATTTCTATGTTTCATGGTAAGGTATAATATGATTTGCGAAGTGTTATGCATTCCTCGTCTACGATTCAAATGAATGTAAATGCATCACTTCCTTGCAAGGAAATAGCGTTTGCAGATGTCTACGTATCGTAGCAATAGAGTTCTAATGCTTCTTAAAACGCGATATCGCATCTCATTTCTATGTTTCATGGTAAGATATAATATTGTTTGCGAAGTGTTATGTATTCCTCGTCTACACATCAAATGAATGTAAATGGGACACTTCCTTGCAAGGAAATAGCGTTTGCAGATGTCTACGTATCGTAGCAATAGAGTTCTTATGATTCTTAAAACGCGATATCGCATCTCATTTCTATGTTTCATGGTAAGATATTATATGATTTGCGAAGTGTCATGCATTCCTCGTCTACACTTCAAATGAATGTAAATGCGACACTTCTTTGCAAGGAAATAGCGTTTGTAGATGTCTACGTATCGTTGCAATAGAGTTCTTATGATTCTTAAAACGCGATATCACATCTCATTTCTATGTTTAATGGTAAGATATAATATGATTTGCGGAGTGTTATGTATTCCTCGTCTACACTTCAAATGAATGTAAATGCGACACTTCTTTGCAAGGAAATAGCGGTTGCAGATGTCTACATATCGTAGCAATAGAGATCTAGTGCTTCTTAAAACGCGATATCGCATCTCATTTCTATGTTTCATGGTAAGATATAATATGATTTGCGAAGTGTTATTTATTCCTCGTCTACACTTCAAATGAATGTAAATGCGACACGTCCTTGCAAGGAAATAGCGTTTGCAGATGTCTACGTGTCGTAGTAATAGAGTTCTAATGCTTCTTAAAACGCGATATCGCATCTCATTTCTATGTTTCATGGTAAGATATAACATGATTTGCGAAATGTTATGTATTCCTCGTCTACGATTCAAATGAATGTAAATGCGACACTTCCTTGCAAGGAAATAGCGTTCGCAGATGTCTACGTATCGTAGCAATAGAGTTTTTATGATTCTTAAAACGCGATATCGCATCTCATTTCTATGTTTCATGGTAAGGTATAATATGATTTGCGAAGTGTTATGCATTCCTCTTCTACGATTCAAATGAATGTAAATGCGTCACTTCCTTGCAAGGAAATAGCGTTTGCAGATGTCTACGTATCGTAGCAATAGAGTTCTAATGCTTCTTAAAACGCGATATCGCATCTCATTTCTATGTTTCATGGTAAGATATAATATGATTTGCGAAGTGTTATGTATTCCTCGTCTACACTTCAAATGAATGTAAATGCGGCACTTCTTTGCAAGGAAATAGCGTTTTCAGATGTCTACGTATAGTAGCAATAGAGTTCTTATGATTCATAAACCCGATATCGCATCACATTTCTATGCTTCATGGTAAGATATAATATGATTTGCGAAGTGTTATGTATTCCTCGTATACACATCAAATGAATGTAAATGCGACACTTCCTTGCAAGGAAATAGCGTTTGCAGATGTCTACGTATCGTAGCAATAGAGTTCTTATGATTCTTAAAACGCGATATCGCATCTCATTTCTATGTTTCATGGTAAGGTATAATATGATTTGCGAAGTGTTATGCATTCCTCGTCTACGATTCAAATGAATGTAAATGCGTCACTTCCTTGCAAGGAAATAGCGTTTGCAGATGTCTACGTATCGTAGCAATAGAGTTCTAATGCTTCTTAAAACGCGATATCGCATCTCATTTCTATGTTTCATGGTAAGATATAATATGATTTGCGAAGTGTTATGTATTCCTCGTCTACACATCAAATGAATGTAAATGGGACAACTCCTTGCAAGGAAACAGCGTTTGCAGATGTCTACGTATCGTAGCAATAGAGTTCTTATGATTCTTAAAACGCGATATCGCATCTCATTTCTATGTTTCATGGTAAGATATTATATGATTTGCGAAGTGTCATGCATTCCTCGTCTACACTTCAAATGAATGTAAATGCGACACTTCTTTGCAAGGAAATAGCGTTTGCAGATGTCTACGTATCGTTGCAATAGAGTTCTTATGATTCTTAAAACGCGATATCACATCTCATTTCTATGTTTAATGGTAAGATATAATATGATTTGCGGAGTGTTATGTATTCCTCGTCTACACTTCAAATGAATGTAAATGCGACACTTCTTTGCAAGGAAATAGCGGTTGCAGATGTCTACATATCGTAGCAATAGAGATCTAGTGCTTCTTAAAACGCGATATCGCATCTCATTTCTATGTTTCATGGTAAGATATAATATGATTTGCGAAGTGTTATTTATTCCTCGTCTACACTTCAAATGAATGTAAATGCGACACGTCCTTGCAAGGAAATAGCGTTTGCAGATGTCTACGTGTCGTAGTAATAGAGTTCTAATGCTTCTTAAAACGCGATATCGCATCTCATTTCTATGTTTCATGGTAAGATATAATATGATTTGCGAATTGTTATGTATTCCTTGTCTGCACTTCAAATGAATGTGAATGCGACACTTCCTCGCTAGGAAATAGCGTTTGCAGATGTCTACGTATCGTAGCAATAGAGTTCTAATGCTTCTTAAAACGCGATATCGCATCTCATTTCTATGTTTCATGGTAAGGTATAATTTGATTTGCGAAGTGTTATGCATTCCTCGTCTACGATTCAAATGAATGTAAATGCGTCACTTCCTTGCAAGGAAATAGCGTCTGCAGATGTCTACGTATCGAAGCAATAGAGTTCAAATGCTTCTTAAAACGAGATATCGCATCTCATTTCTATGTTTCATGGTAAGATATAATATGATTTGCGGAGTGTTATGTATTCCTCGTCTACACTTCAAATGAATGTAAATGCGGCACTTCTTTGGAAGGAAATAGCGTATTCAGATGTCTACGTATAGTAGCAATAGAGTTCTTATGATTCATAAACCCGATATCGCATCACATTTCTATGTTTCATGGTAAGATATAATATGATTTGCGAAGTGTTATGTATTCCTCGTATACACATCAAATGAATGTAAATGCGACACTTCCTTGCAAGGAAATAGCGTTTGCAGATGTCTACGTATCGTAGCAATAGAGTTCTTATGATTCTTAAAACGCGATATCGCATCTCATTTCTATGTTTCATGGTAAGGTATAATATGATTTGCGAAGTGTTATGCATTCCTCGTCTACGATTCAAATGAATGTAAATGCGTCACTTCCTTGCAAGGAAATAGCGTTTGCAGATGTCTACGTATCGTAGCAATAGAGTTCTAATGCTTCTTAAAACGAGATATCGCATCTCATTTCTATGTTTCATGGTAAGATATAATATGATTTGCGGAGTGTTATGTATTCCTCGTCTACACTTCAAATGAATGTAAATGCGGCACTTCTTTGGAAGGAAATAGCGTATTCAGATGTCTACGTATAGTAGCAATAGAGTTCTTATGATTCATAAACCCGATATCGCATCACATTTCTATGTTTCATGGTAAGATATAATATGATTTGCGAAGTGTTATGTATTCCTCGTATACACATCAAATGAATGTAAATGCGACACTTCCTTGCAAGGAAATAGCGTTTGCAGATGTCTACGTATCGTAGCAATAGAGTTCTTATGATTCTTAAAACGCGATATCGCATCTCATTTCTATGTTTCATGGTAAGGTATAATATGATTTGCGAAGTGTTATGCATTCCTCGTCTACGATTCAAATGAATGTAAATGCGTCACTTCCTTGCAAGGAAATAGCGTTTGCAGATGTCTACGTATCGTAGCAATAGAGTTCTAATGCTTCTTAAAACGCGATATCGCATCTCATTTCTATGTTTCATGGTAAGATATAATATGATTTGCGAAGTGTTATGTATTCCTCGTCTACACATCAAATGAATGTAAATGGGACACTTCCTTGCAAGGAAATAGCGTTTGCAGATGTCTACGTATCGTAGCAATAGAGTTCTTATGATTCTTAAAACGCGATATCGCATCTCATTTCTATGTTTCATGGTAAGATATTATATGATTTGCGAAGTGTCATGCATTCCTCGTCTACACTTCAAATGAATGTAAATGCGACACTTCTTTGCAAGGAAATAGCGTTTGCAGATGTCTACGTATCGTTGCAATAGAGTTCTTATGATTCTTAAAACGCGATATCACATCTCATTTCTATGTTTAATGGTAAGATATAATATGATTTGCGGAGTGTTATGTATTCCTCGTCTACACTTCAAATGAATGTAAATGCGACACTTCTTTGCAAGGCAATAGCGTTTGCAGATGTCTACGTATCGAAGCAATAGAGTTCAAATGCTTCTTAAAACGAGATATTGCATCTCATATCTATGTTTCATGATAACATATAATATTCATTGCGAAGTGTTATGCATTCCTCGTCTACGATTCAAATGAATGTAAATGCGGAACTTCCTTGCAAGGAAATAGCGTTTGCAGATGTCTACGTATCGTAGCAATAGAGTTCTAATGCTTCTTAAAACGCGATATCGCATCTCATTTCTATGTTTCATGGTAAGATATAATATGATTTGCGAAGTGTTATGTATTCCTCGTCTACACTTCAAATGAATGTAAATGCGACACTTCCTTGCAAGGAAATAGCGTTTGCAAATGTCTACCTATCGTAGCAGTAGTGTTCTAATGCTTCTTAGAACGCCATGTCGCATCTCATTTCTATGTTTCATGGTAAGATATAATATGATTTGCGAAGTGTTAT